>NW_015391463.1:5293-13578 GCF_001527695.2 Protobothrops mucrosquamatus
GTTTTTTTCGAAGCCATACTTGCAGTATAATCCAATATAATCCAATTTGTTAAAAAGTCTTATAGAAAGTTCAACCAAAGCAAATAGTGCGCCAGTTAAAAATAACAAAAGTTCAAACCGGAAATCACTTTCACTTCTTGCTGAAAAGTATCAAATCATCGCCATTTTAAGTTCACTTTTCCACATTCCAACTCAAATATGAGAAGAATATAATGTCCAAGTTAGAGTATAGTCCAAAAATTAAAAGACAGACTTCCAGGGTCGGTTCGTCTGCTTATACGGAACTCACAGTTATCTTTAAGTCGCAGCGGTGACGGCAGCTCCTAGCTTCGCTTATAGCGAAGACGTCCTGGATCGCGGAGAAACCCGGGGCTCCGGAGGAGTTCTCACCTACATCGTCCACCAGGGACGACTCGGGAACTCAACTCCTACCTCGGGCAGCTCACCTTTCCCCCTATGCCCAGGGGAAAGGTATCAAGCCGTTTGACAGCTGATGCAGGCTGTCAAAACGGCTTTTACGCAGAAACAGGCGGGAGCAGCAAACAGCTGCGTCCAGCGAAGGCGCCTGCCACCGGAAGTCTCCAAATAAAAAATAATTTTCAATACAAAGATATTACTATGATAATTTCATTGTAGAAAAAAATGTAAGCCACACTCATAATGCCATAAAAACACATTTCTATTTATGTCAGTTTAAATATTCATTAGTGAAACCTGCCAAATTTCTCACACATGAGATACAAATAATTCAAGCTGATGTATAATTTAGAAATACAAATGTGGAAACAGGATAACCTTGGTGGTTGTCAGTCCCTTGATATATTTTCTATAAGAGATTTCCTTTCTTTCTCAATTAATTAGCATATATTTTATAATAAAATTTGCTTCTGAAGAAATAAAGGTAATGTAGTGTAATCTTGTGAAAATTAGATTCATGAATGCACTCTCTGCTTTCTCCAAATTACAAATATAAAATCATAATTATGGTGATATCTTTCAGTATTTTACTCATTCTTTTTTAATAGAGCATGCATAGGCTATTTTGCCTTGATTCAGATCAAAAATGCAGAAAGACATTATGGATGACTTGTGCAATTGGTTCTTTTTATTGTATATTAGCATATCAGAAATACATTGTAAGATAGATAGGAGGCATTAAATTTTAAAATAAGAACTTAATTCTTACTCTGAAATTACTCTGTCTTTTCCATCCACATATGTATGGAGACTTCTATTGATGAATCAGAGTTAAGATCCCTCCATTATGGCCTCAGGAGCTACTTGACTACTATATGCACTAACACAATGTACTGCACTCAACTGATAAATTATTTCATTGCATTTGTGCTTGTAGGGGCAGTATTTAGGGATTCTTGAAAACAGAAAAGGTCCCCATCTTTTTTTAATCACCTGATTTTCTTCTATTGAAAGTCGAATTCTCAGAGTTCTAGCATTTCAAGGGCCAGAAACTAGAGAAAGGTATTAATCCTAACATAAACTGAGAATCACTCTGGTATGTGGTGTTTTCCAATTTTCTATTAAGAAAGGTCTGTTGTAGTAAGAAGCCTGTTTTCAATTAATGGCTTTCTCATTTAAAAACAGCCGCCCACTCAACCTTTTGAAAAAAATCAAAGTGTTCTGGAGACAATATGTCAAAAGCTAATGGCTAATGATTTATACATTGCAGCAAAGCATTTCTAAGTGCAAAACACTAATTAAAAATTAATATAATAATAAACATTCATTAAAACAAACATTAATGCAACAAACATTAATATAATAATTTGATATAAAATATAATAATTTCATATAAAAAAATTCAGTGTAAACTCCAGTTTCCAATGACTTTCTGAAACAGCCATTCAAATGGGGTCTGCCCTTGTTTCAGGAGCCAACAGATAAAGAGTTCCTATGGATAACACTTGCTCCCATGACTCTTCCTGTTGAATCTCTTGATAGATGAGAACATTTAGCACAGTGTTCCCCAACCTTTCTGGTGGCTCGGCATGGATGGGGGGGGAGGGAAAGGGATGGTTTTATGTGAGGGGCAGGCATGCATGTGCACACACAGCTTTATTTGTGTGAGCAGTGGATACATGTACCTGCCACTCATGCAAGTGTGGTGGCGCTGGTAGTAAGCCATGACCCATGGACTGGGGACCCCTGATTTAGCATTTTCTATAATTAATGACTAGCACAATGAATTGCATTGAGAAACAACCTAGTAATCCATGTAACTCCCACAGCAGTGATATTACATGACAGTAATGAGACTGCCCCATAAGTATTTCCAAGAGCACAGCTCTTTTTGTAGATGCTGATGATGGCCTATTTTCCTACCAGGGCAGACTCTTGATTCACCCTGATTCCCAAGTTTCAGTTGATTTAATATTGTTTTCACAAGTCCTTAAAAGGAATGATCCTTTGTCAGGTCCTCCTATAGCAATAGCTCTGATCTTCTTCCAGAGAATCCAATCAAGGCTGTGGATTCTACTTTAAAATGCAGCCATGATGAATCTGGACCATTTTCTTCGACTTGTTTGTAGATTCTTGCACCAGTTCTTATATGCACAGCAGTCAGGCTAAGTATTTTGACTGTTTCTTTTTCACTCAGACAAAAGAGCCAAGATACTAAAGTCCAAGTTTTTCTTTCTTTCTTTCTTTCTTTCTTTCTTTCTTTCTTTCTTTCTTTCTTTCTTTCTTTCTTTCTTTTTCTCTTTCTTTCTTTCTCTTTCTTTCTTTCTTTCTTTCTTTCTTTCTTTCCTTTCTTTCTTTCTTTCTTTCTCCCTCCCCTCCCCCTCCTCTCTCTCTCTTAACTGCTTCATGAATGAAGGCTGATAATTATGCTAGTGATTTTATAAAATTCCCTTCTGAGTATGCCAGATTGTGTGGAGATTGGTTTTACTTCAGGTTAATCCCCCTGCCCCAAAGAGACCCTTTGGCCTTCTGTCTTGACATTTGTCTGCAGACATTATTTTGATATATCTCTTCTTTTCCAGGCAGCGCAGTCAGATGTATCCATGGTTACAGTTACTGGGAAGTACACCCAGTTGCAATAATGCTGGCATGCAGTCCTTTCACCATCTTTGCTAACAAGGGGTTATTATATTTATTTCCGCACTTCTATATCACCATTTATCAGGGAGCTCAAGGTATGTGGAAGGATTTCTTCCCAATTTTATCTCCATCCCAACCATCTTACAGAGATGTTGCACCGAAGTGCAATAGAGGAATAGTTCACCTATATTGCTTCCAGGACCTGCAGTAGCCAGGGGTGAGCCACTGCCTGGAGTCACTTGTTTCCATTCTCCTGTTAATCAGCTAGAGGGATACCCCTGATTGGTTCCTGGGGTTCCCTAATTGCTTATTTCAGTTCAAGATGACTTTAAGCAAATATGATCATAGGCATCCCCCANTAGGATGTGTTCTACTATCTAGAGAGAGCTTTGGGATGAAAAAGGCAGGGACTTGCCAGCTGCTAGTTTCCAGCTTCTTCCCTAAAAGAGGCTGGTGGACACCAAGGGAAGTATCTGGCAGTGCAATAGTATCTGGGCACACTCATTATTTACCACTTTCCTCACAAAGCTATGAAATTTTGAGGCATTGGACACGTTATATGCTTCCCTCACACACAACCAAGCAAGATAATAACTTGA
The DNA here is from genome assembly GCF_001527695.2 of Protobothrops mucrosquamatus. NCBI lineage: Eukaryota > Metazoa > Chordata > Lepidosauria > Squamata > Viperidae > Protobothrops > Protobothrops mucrosquamatus. The sequence goes on from NW_015391463.1 coordinate 8,950, forward strand.
CAATACTCACTTGGTTCTGTTTCAGAATAGACACTTGTTTCTGAAGGCAGATGTTCTCTTCCTCAAGTTCAGTGTAATCTTGCAGCAAGCGAGATTCTCGGAATTTATACTCTTTGATGTCATCTCGTAAGCGACCTCTCTGGATCTCAACATTTTGATTAATCTGTAAGACATGTACTAGCATTAAATATTTTTTGTCTTTTCTATGAGAGTACATGACCTAAAACCTGTGGTCTTGTAGAGAACCAGACAAGATAAGGTAATAATATTATTATTTTAAACTTTTTAATATATATATGTATATCCTACCTTTCAGGGTAACATTCCTCCCAGAAGATTATAAATTACAATAAAATAAGTGGGAAATAGGAAATAAACATTCAATAAATGTTATTTAGAAGTAAAGTCCTTTCTAGGAACTTTATGGTATGATGGGAAAATCCAGCTGGGTAGGTGCTTCTGTTAACTGTTGCATTCCTTCCTTCCTCTCCTACTACTGAGAGATACTTTCATGGCTAAATAATCCTATACCTTTCAGGCAATATATTCTTTGCAATGTTAATTTTTTTCACACTCCTATTTACATAAAAATTGGGAAGTGCCTATATGCCAGTTTTCCCAGGTAGATTACACAGGAAATACTACTGGATGAGCTCATTCTACTTTATTGTAAGGCTACATTAACAGAATCTTGCAAGTCTGAAAATACAAATCTCCTGCAATCTCTTTTACAACCTGAGAAGCAAGGGAGGGTCCCATTTGAGCCTCTTGCTCTGCCCACTCTCTAGCTGCAGGCTATGCTCTCTCTTATCTAACCATTTCCTAGGCAACATTTATTCATCCGTCTCCAAAGATCTTTCGCATTACACTGCGTATACTATTTCCTAGCTTAATATTTCTGAACTATATGGGATTGTTACTATTGTACAAGCCACCCTTCTGCAAAGTTTCCCTACCCAATCAACGCTGCAGCTGCATTGACAGGGGATATTCCCAGAATGATCATACTGATAGATTTTAATTGCTTCCACTGGGCAGAAGATGGCTCAGGAATTCATTGTGTCTCTGGCAGCCCTGGACCTGACCCAGTTATTTATGTCCCTAACTCCCAACAGGTGAAACCTGATTTCTGTTTCAGGATAATGATGATGTGATCTGGAGTTGGAACATACTATTAATCCCTTATCATGGTCACAGATAACTTCTGTTGGCCTTTGAGTTATTTGCAGATGCTCAGGAAGGAAAGACCTACAGTTCTATCAAGGCTATAGTTGCTATATGGAATTCAGGAAAATAACAATCCTGGGGCAGTTTATACTTATTTTGCAATTTGTTAGTAAAACAGCCATATAAATTGTATTAGACAGAGAAGAAAGGAAAGGAGATATCAGGAAAAATCCTTGATTCCCAACTTGAGTCTTGGGAATGCTGGCAGGCACCCTGAGCCATGGATTATTCAACAAGTTTCTCAACCTTAGCAACTTCAAACTGTGTGCATACTAGGCATGCTGGCTGGGAATTCTGGATACAAGTCCACACAGCTTAAAATTGCTGAGGTTGAAAAATACTGAAGTAGATAATTTAGATCCATCATTCAGATGAGTCTTCAATATACAAATAAGGGAGGAGTAATAAAAATAATTGATTAAAATAACAATGTTCCCTGCCTTTTCAAGGATGCTTAGTCACTTTTATTGTCTCTCTTTTATTTCAGATAAGAAGCAGAAGCAGCATCATAACTGTAATTAGTTTTATTTATTCTAAATTAAGCAACCAAATCAGGCCTAAGGTGGAATTATCCTTTCCACAGGTAATAAACACACCCATTTTTCCAACCTGAAAAGATTTGTAGACATACATAAAATAAAAAATAATTTTCAATACAAAGATATTACTATGATAATTTCATTGTAGAAAAAAATATAAGCCACACTCATAATGCCATAAAAACACATTTCTATTTATGTCAGTTTAAATATTCATTAGTGAAACCTCCCAAATTTCTCACACATGAGATACAAATAATTCAAGCTGATGTATAATTTAGAAATACAAATGTGGAAACAGGATAACCTTGGTGGTTGTCAGTCCCTTGATATATTTTCTATAAGAGATTTCCTTTCTTTCTCAATTAATTAGCATATATTTTATAATAAAAATTTGCTTCTGAAGAAATAAAGGTAATGTAGTGTAATCTTGTGAAAATTAGATTCATGGATGCATTCTCTGCTTTCTCCAAATTACAAATATAAAATCATAATTATGGTGATATCTTTCAGTATTTTACTCATTCTTTTTTAATAGAGTATGCATAGGCTATTTTGCCTTGATTCAGATCAAAAATGCAGAAAGACGTTATGGATGACTTGTGCAGTTGGTTCTTTTTATTATATATTAGCATATCAGAAATACATTGTAAGATAGATAGGAGGCATTAAATTTTAAAATAAGAACTTAATTTTTACTCTGAAATTACTCTGTCTTTTCCATCCACATATGTATGGAGACTTCTATTGATGAATCAGAGTTAAGATCCCTCCATTATGGCCTCAGGAGCTACTTGACTACTATATGCACTAACACAACGTGCTGCACTCAACTGATAAATTATTTCATTGCATTTGTGCTTGTAGGGGCAGTATTTAGGGATTCTTGAAAACAGAAAAGGTCCCCATCTTTTTTTAATCACCTGATTTTCTTCTATTGAAAGTCGAATTCTCAGAGTTCTAGCATTTCAAGGGCCAGAAACTAGAGAAAGGTATTAATCCTAACATAAACTGAGAATCACTCTGGTATGTGGTGTTTTCCAATTTTCTATTAAGAAAGGTCTGTTGTAGTAAGAAGCCTGTTTTCAATTAGTGGCTTTCTCATTTAAAAACAGCCGCCCACTCAACCTTTTGAAAAAAATCAAAGTGCTCTGGAGACAATATGTCAAAAGCTAATGGCTAATGATTTATACATTGCAACAAAGCATTTCTAAGTGCAAAACACTAATTAAAAATTAATATAATAATAAACATTCATTACAACAAACATTAATGCAACAAACATTAATATAATAATTTTATATAAAATATAATAATTTCATATAAAAAATTCAGTGTAAACTCCAGTTTCCAATGACTTTCTGAAACAGCCATTCAAATGGGGTCTGCCCTTGTTTCAGGAGCCAACAGATAAAGAGTTCCTATGGATAACACTTGCTCCCATGACTCTTCCTGTTGAATCTCTTGATAGATGAGAACATTTAGCACAGAGTTCCCCAACTTTTCTGGTGGCTCGGCATGGATGGGGAGGAAGAAGGAATGATTTTATGTGAGGGGCAGGCATGCACGTGCACACACAGCTTTATTTGTGTGAGCAGTGGATACATGTACCTGCCACTCATGCAAGTGTGGTGGCGCTGGTAGTAGGCCATGACCCATGGACTGGGGACCCCTGATTTAGCATTTTCTATAATTAATGACTAGCACAATGAATTACATTGAGAAACAACCTAGTAATCCATGTAACTCCCACAGCAGTGATATTACATGGCAGTAATGAGACTGCCCCATAAGTATTTCCAAGAATACAGCTCTTTTTGTAGATGCTGATGATGGTCTATTTTCTTACCAGGGCAGACTCTTGATTCACCCTGATTCCCAAGTTTCAGTTGATTTAATATTGTTTTCACAAGTCCTTAAAAGGAATGATCCTTTGTCAGGTCCTCCTATAGCAATAGCTCTGATTTTCTTCCAGAGAATCCAATCAAGGCTGTGGATTCTACTTTAAAATGCAGCCATGATGAATCTGGACCATTTTCTTCGACTTGTTTGTAGATTCTTGCACCAGTTCTTATATGCACAGCAGTCAGGCTAAGTATTTTGACTGTTTCTTTTTCACTCAGACAGAAGAGCCAAGATACTAAAGTCCAAGTTTTTTTCTTTCTTTCTCTTTCTTTCTTTCTTTCTCTTTCTTTCTTTTTCTTTCTTTCTTTCCTTTCTTTCCTTTCTTTCTCCCTCCCCTCCCCCTCCTCTCTCTCTCTTAACTGCTTCATGAATGAAGGCTGATAATTATGCTAGTGATTTTATAAAATTCCCTTCTGAGTATGCCAGATTGTGTGGAGATTGGTTTTACTTCAGGTTAATCCCCCTGCCCCAAAGAGACCCTTTGGCCTTCTGTCTTGACATTTGTCTGCAGACATTATTTTGATATATCTCTTCTTTTCCAGGCAGCGCAGTCAGATGTATCCATGGTTACAGTTACTGGGAAGTACACCCAGTTGCAATAATGCTGGCATGCAGTCCTTTCACCATCTTTGCTAACAAGGGGTTATTATATTTATTTCCGCACTTCTATATCACCATTTATCAGGGAGCTCAAGGTAGGTGGAAGGATTTCTTCCCAATTTTATCTCCATCCCAACCATCTTACAGAGATGTTGCACTGAAGTGCAATAGAGGAATAGTTCACCTATATTGCTTCCAGGACCTGCAGTAGCCAGGGGTGAGCCACTGCCTGGAGTCACTTGTTTCCATTCTCCTGTTAATCAGCTAGAGGGATACCCCTGATTGGTTCCTGGGGTTCCCTAATTGCTTATTTCAGTTCAAGATGACTTTAAGCAAATATGATCATAGGCATCCCCCA
>NW_015391463.1:14308-35285 GCF_001527695.2 Protobothrops mucrosquamatus
GAAGTGCAATAGAGGAATAGTTCACCTATATTGCTTCCAGGACCTGCAGTAGCCAGGGGTGAGCCACTGCCTGGAGTCACTTGTTTCCATTCTCCTGTTAATCAGCTAGAGGGATACCCCTGATTGGTTCCTGGGGTTCCCTAATTGCTTATTTCAGTTCAAGATGACTTTAAGCAAATATGATCATAGGCATCCCCCAAACTGGATTGTGACAAATTGGGAAGTGAAACTGCTCTTTTTAAGGGGGGGGAGGAGAACAAATAATTCCTTTGCTGAGCAAAAGGGTTGAATCTGATAGAGGAGAACGGATAGAGATTGGATGTTATAAACTGAAAAGGATTTTAAAAATAGGAATAATAGAATACAACTCCTTAACCTCTGGATTTACTGGGCACGGTTAGAGGTGATTTCCCCCAGGTCCCGTTCCCAGCAGGAGACAGAAGGTCTGCCAGCTAACACTATTGCTGGAAGTAGCCCCATAGCCACATATATGTGACATTCAGGAGATGAGGTGTGGCTGGATCCAAAATCCAATGCAAGAGCTCTACTGACTCTTATTACCACTGATGGGTAAGACATCAGAAGTATTACTGGTACCACTTGGAGGGCTGGAAGTGGGGAATCAATTGATGAAGGCAATGAAGGGAGTAGAAATGTCAGTCTGATGCTCTTTAAAGAAGACCATCTAGGTCAGAGGCCCCCAACCTGTTGGGCACCAGGGATCGGTTCTATGGAGAAAGATTTTTCCACGGACCAGAGTGGGCATGGTTTCGTGTGCTTCCTGCATCCCGCAGATAGGGTTTCACTTGTTTGCATGGCCCAGTTGCTGGCATGCCGCAGCCTGGTGCTGGTCCACAGACTGGGGTTTGGGGATTCCTGATCTAGGTTAAAGAAGAGCTTTTAGGTTGTGCTAATAGGCAATGGCAACCCAATACCAATAGGTGGAGAAAAAAATGTAGCAATAGGCTACATTTCTTAGGCTGAAAAAGGTATAAGGATGAAGATTATTACCAGGCAGGAAGAGTACAAGTCTACATAAAATACCAAAGGCACGTATTCTGAAGGCCATTGTTTTCCAACTTTATCATATAGCTGCAAATCCTAGATCATCAAATAGGCTGAATAAAGATAAAAACAAATGTTGTTGAATTGGTACTGGAGTCGAGAATGCCTTGAACTGAAAGTACAATAAATTATTTGACACTAAAGAAAGCACATGCTACTCACTGCAAACACTAATACTGAGGCTAAACATGAAATATTTTGAATGCATGATAAGAACGCAAGAATCACTGAAAATAAATAAAATTGGAAAAGGCTCTTAAATGACAATTAAATGCAAATTTAAAAAAAAAAACCTGACAGACAATCCTAGGGAAATAATGGCCACCGCGTTACAAAAATTTGGAAGGAGCTAAATAACAAATGAAGTGCAGAAATTTGTGGTATTTATGTTGTGAGGAGCAATTGGTCTTCCACAAGTTAATATCCCTAATTGGATCTGATCATATGATGACTCGCTTAACTGCAATAACTTATGACTGTAATTTCAGACTTAATTACAAAAGTCAAGAGCTACTTATGCAACACAAACTCTTAATGCATAGATAACTACCCTGTTTAGATTTTAACTATTAAACTATTTTTTTTCCTTCCTAGATTAATTTTTTGGTAGATTCTTCAAATATTTTTTTTTAATTTACTAAAGTCTAGCTGCATATGTTAGAGTTACTTGCATCTGCCATACCCTTTTCCTTATCATGAAGAAGTAAATCTATGAATTCTAGGTATGTTCCCTAGATATATGATTCATGTACATCATATACTGTACTTCATCTCATTGTGTTGAAATTAAGGCAAGTCTGAACTTTTATTCTGAATTGTCAAAGGAAATGAGTCATGCGTCTTCATATTCTTTTGGTCACATTTTTCAGATGGGCAATGCTCTATTAATGTTAGAAAAAAATCCTGTCTATAAAAAAATCTAAGAAAATACTAAAAGTATTAATGAATCCTCCATTCCACAATATAGCATTTCTTTTTCATTTAAACCACACAAATTAATTCATCTACGTTATTGCCTGCCACATTCTCTGTATTAGCAACATTGAAAGAAGCTTGTTTCTTGGTCTGATCTTTTACAATAACAATTATTTAATTAATTGTTTAATTAATTAATTAATTAATTAATTAATTAATTAATTGTTTAATTATCCTTAAATAACTGTACTATGTTCTCAGGACATGCTGCTTTTAGTGTAGGTTTTCCGATTGAAATTAAGATCCACATTTTTAATCTTGTGTGTGTGTGTGTGCGTGCGTGTGTGTGTGCATATGTATGTGTGGATTTTGTTTTTTTATTTTTGCTGGCTGAACACTTTCTGAGAAAGAGCAGACAAGAAATTAATGAAACATTAAAGAATTCTCAAGCGTTTTAGTTACAAATCCTATTGGAACCCTAAGTGACACTCCAACTTTGGGAATTTTATCTCCTTAGTAATGAAGGTGCTTATGAGAACTTGAAGACCTGGAACAATCAGGCTACTGTGTATATAGAGAAAAGCCCCAGACAGCCAGTGTAGGCAGATGGGGTCTAACAAGAAGCTTAGCTGGCTACTATGGTGACAGCACTGAAACCTAAAAATAAACAAGTGCTGGAAATAATATTGCTTGAATTGAGAGGGTAGGGAATAGAAGCTGTCCAACACCATCTTCCTAAATAGAATCCACATTTCTCCCACTACTTCCATTCCTAGCTGTAGATTTCTTTTGCAATTTTTTTTACCTATGAGCCAAATAAATTCAGAGACATAAATTGAGAAGAAATCAGAGCCTAGAGCAGTGATGGCGAACCTTTTAGAGGCCCAGTGCCCAAATTGCAACCCAAAACCCACTTATTTATCACCGGGTGCTGGGTGGGCGTGGCCATAGTAGTCATGGCAGACTGGATGGGCGGGGCCAGGGCAGCAGGGGCCAGTCCCGCGCCATCTCCAGGGCACGGCACGCGTGCCCACAGAGAGGGCTCTGAGTGCCGCCTCTGGCACGCGTGCCATAGGTTCGCCACCACTGGCCTAGAGCATTGGTGTCCCAATATTCTGGCTTGCCTGGGCTGAACTGAGTGAAGAGGCATAGTCTTGGGCTGCATATAAACTATATATAGTTTTTTATAATATAGAGCCACATAATAATGTTAAAAGTTTACAGACTTGGGAGGCCACATTACTAGTGGTACAGGGCCACATGAGGCCCATGGGCTGTGTGTTGGACCCTCTTGGACTAGAGTCTTACAGGACTTTGTGAGGCAGAGGCAAAAATCTTTCCTGCATTTTATACAAAAGCAGAAGAACTTCCTTATATATATTTAGAGATTCTGATCATAAACTGAGGGAAGAACGGGCAGGGAACAAAGCCTGAATGTATACCGGTAGTATATGCCATCTTGATACTGTCACTTGCTTACAAAGAATGAACAAAAGCCAAATGTGCTTCTGGAAATGATGATGGCCAAGTGCAGCTTTTCTTTGGAAATCCTACTGCATTTGTGCCATAATCTGTTGTTTCTGACAGAATAAACATATGAGAGGGAAGAACATGAATTTATGAAAAGAGGAACCAATGAAAGAGTTTACAAGCACTAGCTCAACTCTGCCATTCTAGATTGCTGAAAACAAGAGTAACTAGTGTCCAAAACTTCTTATGTGATGGGAACGAGTAAATACCAAAAGACCAAAATTTAGGTATGAAAAAGATATATTCAGAGTTGATGCAGTGGTGCTAAAATATATAAAGAATCTGAGTCTAAAAATTAAACTGCTGAATTGGGGAAGAGCAGCCTAATTTTAGATACTGTAAAAATTATAATAAAATCTGAATTTTGTTGGCTAACAGGACTTATACAACCTTCTCTAAGTAAAGATGAGCGATAATTGAATGTCAAAGTAACTTTTTTTTTTCCTGAAAAGCAACCTCAAGTAAAGTTTTTATGGATTTAAAACAAATTGAAATTATTCATGCTTTCTTTGTAATACCAAATAAAGCAAGAATTCCATCTTTCCTAAAATGATTTAGTAAAACTATAGTGTTGCTTATTATTTCTTTTTTTTTTAACAGCAAACAGTTTTTAGAATGTAATTTGTATTAAGAATTTTGATCACAGTAATAAAAACTAATGCAAACTAAACTTAGGAAAGAAAACTGGATGGAAATAAAAAAGAAAAAGAAATAAAGAAAAATAAAATACACAAACACACACACAAACACATAAATGTATAAAAAGTGACTTCCAACCTTCATCACAAGTATAAACAAATGTAATTATTCTTCACCCACTCTAAGGTTAAACAGATATCTCTTCATCCCATATCCCAAATCTATAAAACATCAGCTTTTTAATCCTGGTTTCTGCATAAAGTCCATAAAGGAATGCCAGATTATTATTATTATTATTATTATTATTATTATTATTATTATTATTATTATTATTATTATTATTATTATTATTGTTGTTGTTGTTGTTGTTGTTGTTGTTGTTGTTGTTGTTGTTTTTTGTTGTTGTTTTGTTGTTGTTATTATTATTAGTCTCTTCCCTTCTAATCAAATTAAATAAATATAACAACTTGAATATCATTGGTACTGACAGAATTATCATCTGTCAATTGCAAAAGGCAGCTTTGCGCAGAACAGCTTACATCCCGCAAAAATATCTGTAACACCATCAAATAACTTAATCTGCCTATCCCAGGTCCTTGGCAAGGACTCAATAAATGGATAGAAATGCCAGATCCAATGTGAACATCTGGCTGTGTGACAAACCATAATAATAATGATAAACTTGATCAAATAAACCAACTTTATATTTCTTTCTTTTACTTCTAATGGTCTTAAACTTTAAATCATGCAATCAAATATTATCAGAGGATTTAATTTTTCATCAAGTCTTCTTCATCCCATCACACAGATTTCTTCGAGGCTTTAAGAAATGTCTTTTGTAAATCCAACCCAAAACATTTTCCAGATCATTCTCTTGGTTTATCATTTATATTTCCCCTTTTCATTTTTGACACTTTAGCCAATTTCTTTTGTATGTCCAATAACGCATCCTTTTCCAAATAATTCTCTTGGCCTGCCATTTGTTATTCCACTTTAGCTAAAGATAAAATTTGTTCCACATGAGTCAATCCTTCATTTATATTTTTAGACATAGTCTATCCATAGAAGCAAATATCACTGGTAGTGTTGATGTTGTAGCTATTAATTTCTGCCTCTGTTTTTCAAAGATTTCCTTTAATATTTCTGATGTTATATCTTTTTGTGTCATTTTGTAGTTCCTAGGATAAACTGACATCAAAAATACACTTGTATGTTTTTTCTTGGTGCTTAGAATCTTTAATCCCCTTTAGGGTCCAATTTCTAAAATAATCATTTACCTTTGTTATGATTCACAATAGCCAGGAGAGTCAAAATAAATCTGTTTCCCACGAGAAGTTTTTTTTTATAGTTAATTCCAAAATCTTATAGTAGAAATCAATATTCCAAATTTATCTGACCCTTAATCTGTTCATAGCTTTCTTAGATAAAAATCTTATATGCTTTTTTGCTATTTATTTTAACAGCAAATTCTTAGGCTTACAGGTTTTTGAGTGTGCATATGAATGTATGTCTTTGCCAGGGTCAACAATTCCACTTTCACAGAGCTATCTTCAGTTGGCCATACTCTCCTCCAAAAGTCTGACAGCAAACAACTTTACAATAATTTTGGGTTCATAGATGGTATAAAATATAGAACTATCATATGTTTAGTGTAATCTAAAATGAAAGAGCTACTCTTTCTGGAACCTAAAATAATCCACATATCTTCTTTATGGAGCAGCAAACTTATTAGCCTAGGTTTCTGCATTTCGCTCTTGCTTAAATGAAACACAGAAATATGAAAAAACCTGCCTTAAATCAAATCAGATTATTGGTCCATCTAGCTCAGTCAACAGTAACTAGCAGCAATTCTTCAGGCTTTTACACAATTATCTTACACAACTGGACCCAGAGATATGGGAGACTGCACCTGGAACTACTTACATGCAAATTATGTACTTCACTCACTGAACTACAGTCTGCTCTGAATAATGAAATGCAAAATGACTTTTGCATTTTTTAGAATTATCACATGAGACAGAATTTGTTGAGCCAGCAGATATGAAAAGCTACATTCATATTTAGAAACCACCCTATCAGCATGTCTTAACAGGAGCAAACTAGAAAATGAAACAGCTGTGATTTAAAAGTAATTATTGTGTATCATACCATTTAAAAAATATATTACCCGTGGAAATAGGCCAATTGTTTCTATGCACTCATACCTGTACACAACATAAGAATAAACTTCTTCAAAGGGGAGTGGCAGTTCTAGATGTTAAGAAAACATAGATATAGCAGAGAAGTAGTTACTCAATTAATTTAACCAGTTGTAGTTTACAATCTTCTTCACAGATGATGATGATGATGATGATGATAACAACAACAACAACAACAACAACAACAACAAAAACAATAATAATAATGTTGGAAGGGACTTTGGAGGTCATCTAGTCCAACCCCCTGTTCAGGCAGGAAACCCTATCCCATTACAGACAAATGGCTGTCCAGTCTCTTCTTAAAAACTTCCAGTATTGGAGCATTCATCGCTTCTGGAGGCAGGTTGTTCCACTGGTTAGTTGTTCAATTTCCATCCATTGCTTCTTGTCCTGCCTTCAGGCGCTTTGGAAAATAGCTTGACTTCCTCTTCTTTGTGGCAGCCCCTGAGATATTGGAACACTGCTATCATGTCACCCCTCATCCTTCTCGTCATTAAACTAGACATACCCAATTCCAGCAACTGTTCTTCATATGTTTTAGCCTCCAGACCTCTAATCATCTTTGTTGCTCTTCTCTGTACTCTTTCTAGAGTCTCTTTCTAAAATGACCAACAAACAAGGATAAAGATGGACAGGGAGGTGACCCCAATCCCCAATTTTCTTTTTTTAAAAAAAGTTCATTTCTAAAATAAAAGATATAAAACTTGTATGTTCTCACTTTTTTATTATTCAGGTCAATAAGTTTCAACATTGTTCCATGCAACCTTGCTAAAAGAAGAATAATGACGGGCAAGCATAGTTATGCCAATGCTGTAAAATAAGCCAGTATGGTTATGTCCATGGCAGTGGGGTGGAGAGTGGGATAATTACTCTATGGCAACTCTGTAGAGAAGTTCCCTTTTGTTATTTAATACCTTGATGGAGGAAAAGTTTAGGACAGTGGTTCTCAACCTTTTTAATGCCGTGACCCCAACCGGTCGTAAGTCGAGGACTAAACCGGTCGTAAGTCGAGGACTTAACCGGTCGTAAGTCGAGAACTAAACCGGTCGTAAGTCGAGGACTACCCAACCGGTCGTAAGTTGAGGACTTTCCCTGCCCGGGAGCACCGCGCATGCGTGGTTCCGCCCCCTGCGCCGGCCGAGGCGTAGCTGGCAAGAGGCAGAGACGGAGCAGGTCGACCACCAGCTGGCCCAGCCCAAGGGAGGTAAGGCACCCGCCGGAAAAGGGGGAAAAATGGTGGGGAAAAAATGGCGGACAAAAAAAATGGCGGACAGCCTTGCTTGGCGACCCCCGTGAAATGGTCGATCGACCCCAAATGGGGTCCCGACCCACAGGTTGAGAACCACTGGTTTAGGAAGTAATAGTAGTGAGGTTGATTGAACTAAAAATGCAGTTCAGTAAGACTTGGAGTTTTGGGATGCGCAACGCTAAATACTTCTAATTTCAAAACAGCCTATCACAGGGGTAGGCAACCTTAAACACTAAAAGAGCCACTTGGACCTGGTTCCCAGAGAAAAGAAAACATTGGGAGCTGCAAAACATGTGCGCGCATGTGCGCGCACACACACACAAGGGGTGCGGACCTTAATTGAAGAGTTTAATTAAAAAGAAATAGAGGCTGCTGTGCATGCATTCTCTCTCTCTCTCTCTCTCTCTCTCTCTCTCTCTCTCTCTCTCCCCTCTCTCTCTCTCTCTTTCCTCTCCCTCTCTTTCTCTCTCCTCTCCCTCTCTCTCTCTTTCCTCTCTCCCCCTCTCTCTCTCTTTCCTGTCCATCTCTCTCTCTCTCTCTCTCTCTCCTTTTCTCCGATCTTCTGCTCATCTGGCAAGCTGGCTTCAAGCTCTTCTCCAACAAGCTGTCTCTCTCCTGCCCTTCCTGCTTCCTGCAGAGACACAGCAAAGAGAGGAGCCCCACCCAATAAGCTTGTCAGCTCTTCGGAGAATAGGGTGAGGCCACTCTCTTTTTACACACACACACACACACACACACACACACACACACACACAGAGAGAGAGAGAGAGAGAGAGAGAGAGAGAGAGAGAGAGAGAGAGAGAGAGAGAGAGAAGGGAAGCACAAGTGCCTCTCTCTCTCTCTTTCTCTCTCTCTGCAAATGGCAGAGGAGGCTGGGAGCTGCAGCAGAAGGCTCAAAGAGCCACATGCGGCTCCAGAGCCGCGGGTTGCCTACCCGTGGCCTATCACATAACTACCTCTGAGCCATAGTGGCGCAGTGGTTAGAATGCAGTATTGCAGGCTAATTCTGCTGACTGCCAGGAGTTCAATCCTCACCAGCCCAAGGTTGACTCAGCCTTCCATCCTTCTGAGTTCAGTAAAATGAGGACCCAGATTGTTGCGGGCAATACGCTGGCTCTGTAAACTGCTTAGAGAGGGCTGTAAAGCACTATGAAGCGCTACATAAGTCTAAGTGCTGTTGCTATTGCTCTTCCAAGGAATGCAATTGTTCAGTTTCAAAGGTTTTTCAGTTCAAGTATTACTGCTTAAAAATACTTACCTCTCTCAGTTCCTGGGCAACTGAATTTAGGCGTTCATTTTCAGACTGGGTGTTGGCAAGGACATTCCTCAGCTGCTTGAGTTCTGTCTGTAGTTCCATAACCTTTTTCATGTAGTATTCTTCTTTCGTGGCAGATTCCTGTATCAAAGTCTCCTCTCTGCTTTCTCCATCTGCTGCTACTTTCTTGTGGTTGGTATGAGCCTGACCAAAAGCCTGGAACAGAAACCAAAGCAGATTATGGTTTTGTTTTGTTTTTACAAAAATCAAGTAACTTTTTGCAGAATGCATGTTTATTGTACCTTAGGAAAGAATTTAAGCAGACCGATGTCTTTATCCATGAAAATGTAACAATATATTTTATGAAGGTAGACAGATCTACAGATAAAAATTTCCTTTTCAAGAGAGATTAGGTGTGAGAAAATGGCATATATAAAAGCAATATCTGAGATAATGAAAAAAAACTTTTGTTCTCAGATGTGTGGTATTTTAAAAAGAAGCAAATCTCATTCTTATGGACTACTGTCAATAGTTCTATTATAACTTCACATTAAATTAAATTTCCAATTAAATCAGTATGATTTTTATTTATGGTTAAAGTACTAAGATACGAGTTAAACATTAGCCGCAATAAACAGAATCCACAAGGTCTCATTTGAAGCACTATATTCGCCACTAAGTCACACCAGAAGCAGTCATCAAGCCAAAATTTCTCTGTAGATGTACCAAACAGATCAATTCCGTTGATTTTTCATGACTAACTCAACATTTTCTATCTTTTAAATAACAATTATGGCTAGATTGGCAAGTTAATGTAACTCTTTTGTTAAATATACCCTGCCAATAAGTACAGTTAACATGCCAACGGTTATATGAATAAAACAAGTGAATTAAGTCTTTCTCCAAATAACTTAGAGCAGGAGTTTTTAAAACTGTGGAAGACAGGAACATTTGAAGGAGGTTGCAAATTGTGGGAAAACACATTCTCACTTTCCCTGAACAAATAGCTCTTGCTTTGTCTGTGCAAATGTACATTTTTAGGCCAGTTGCTTCAGCTCTGCATTTCTGTGCAGAGTCCCTGCTATCAGGTTGGGAATTTATACAAGTCCAGAAATGGAATAGACTAACATAGATTGGGAAGACAGAAAATGACAACCAAGTGCCAGTGCAACCATAATGAGTCCCCTTTCCTCCTATTATTCAGGTCAAAGGTCAAAGGAGAGATTTAGTTGCTTTCACTGTCACACAGCCTGATTTTATTACTGATACTTTTACGACAGGCAAAGAATTTCTCCACTTTTAATTTGCTTCCTCTATCACGAAAGCCAACTTTATGAACAGTCACTCTGAGTCTCAAAGTGCATAAATAAAATAAAATAAATCTTAACAGTATTGGCAAAAGTTTCAAGTTTATAAGTTCAGGATTTTACAGTAATGTGTTATTTTAATGGGACTGTAAAAGTATCATGACCCCAGCCCTCTTGAAGAAAAGCAGCAACAAATGCCTTTTGGATAGATTGTTTTATTAAAATTAATCTTCAACAAAATTAGCAAGTGTCACCTCAAGGCAGGAAATAAAATGCTAAGTGTACAAATGTATGTCAGCTGACTTTAAGCTGTATAAAAAGCTTTATATCCTAGTGTCTCAAACTTTATACATTTTAAAAAATAAAGGGAAAAAAACTTGTTCTCAATGGACCAGCTCTAGGTTAAGGACTTCCCAAAATTTTCTAATGAAATCATGCTGACTGTTAAGCCAAAAACCAGAGAATAAATTATATTCTGAATTATTTATGGGCCATCTAGATTTAGAATAAAATCTACTGCAGCTTTTCCACTGACTGCTTCTGCCAGCTCGTTTCTGTCCTCCCGCCCCTTTTGCTGCCTACAGTCACATATACATCCATACACTATGTTCTCTGTTTCAGAGGGAAATGTCTGAGCAGATGGGAGATGACATGGGGTAGTATGAGAAAAAGACACATAAAGATCTACTGTAAACAAACATTATTCACGCAACTTGGATTTTACATGTTGTGTTCATCATTGAAAGTGAGATTAAAATGTCCCACTGTAAATAATTCATAATACAAGCAAAGTATCATGGACAAAATCATGGAGAAATTCTATCTATGTTGTTCCTAAGAGTTCACAATGACTTGATACCACACAATCAATCATGTGGAAAATGTATCAAAAACGATTAACGCATTTGGTTCAAGATTACTGGTTATAATCTCAATATGAAACAATATGCATGTAGAGTCAATGTTCAAGTCATTTTATAAACAGATATTTACATTCAAAAGAAGCTTTGGAGTTATTGTATTGTATCTCCCAAAATATGATCCCTAAAGAAAAAGCTCAGGGAAAATACTGTACCATAGTACAGTAAAATTTATAGGAACCATGTGTTAAAAAACACATAAGAAATCTAAAATGTAGCACAACACAGAAGCAGAAATAATAATTTAAAAAGCTTAATAAAGGAATGTGTAACTTCTATCAGTAGACTATTGCACTGTCCATATCCAAAACAGTCCATATATGCAAAAATAAATAAATATATATATTATTTATTTAAATATATTACAAAAACGTTCAAATATTGCTGCACAGCATATAAGGCTCTGAGGGGTAATCTTTGAACATGTCTTAATTTAATCAAGAACATTAAACAGCTATCCAATAGACTATTTTATTTTGGCCAAAACAAGTCTTTTTTTTTTCATTTTAAAAATTGAGTTTGCTGTATGGTTTCAGTCATATTTGTGAAACACGCTATAATCAAAATTGCTTTTGTTCTCAAATCAATATAATGTTGAAAAGATTTCTTATAGAACAGGGGTCCCCAACCTGTGGGCCACAAGCCACTAGTGGGCCATGAGGGGATTGCAACCGGGCCGCGGAAATGGCCAGCAAGTGCACACGCACACACGCGCATCCTCACTTGTGCAAGCCGTGGGTGTATACATGCACACACGTTCCATTTGCATGAGCGGCAGGCACGAGTGCAAGCTGTTCATGGAAATGGAGCTGCATGCACACATGCATGATTGCTGGCCGCTCGTGCAGAACCATCCCCTTTCCCCCCTCCCGATCCACAAAGCCAAAAACATTGGGGAACTCTGTTATAGAAAGTCACCTGGGGTTTCAATTTCTAAGTTGACATGCTGACTGAACCTTTGCCTCCCCTTTTAATCTTGTAAATCATATATTTATCAAAAGCAGTTTCTTCTCATTTCTATTGACCCATTTACATTTTTTGTAAAAAATTGTTGCTGTGACAAGCAAGTGATTTGAAGCTTTTCACTTTCTTTCAAACCCATTTAGTGTGTAGTCACCTCAAATTTCTTGCTGCAATTATTTTATCCATCCTTATAATTTTTATTGTTTTCAAAAAAGCATATAAAATTCATCATAATTAGGCACTTTTTATTTTCTCTCCTGTCCTGCACAGAAATCAGATTTAAAATAATTGCTCACATATGCAAGTATTTTTATATTATTAATTTGTATATAAACAAGTGGATGTAATTATTCAAAATTGTACCATAATTTTTTTTAAAAAACACCCTTTTAATTCTGTACGAATGCAAATAAAACAATAGATTAAACTTTACAACTTGACCAGAATCTCAAACTCCTAATATATTAGCCGCTTATAGAACACTTTCTACAGCAAATAGACATAACTTTAAATACAAACTCATTCTCAATCATCTCCCCTCCAAGGCTTTTTGCTCAATAAATTAAATAAACCAGCCTTATTCTTATCCCAAAGTACCACTTTCCGCTTAAATACTGATGGGGGGGGGGGGCAGGGAGTTGGAAGGAATATGTGAAGAATGCTAGGATTGTTATTCCCAGCAAAGTCACTCAAGTTGTTCAAGGTCATTCCAGAGACCAGCTGAAGGAAAAATGCACCTACACTGAGCAGCAACAACACTGAAAGATGCTGGAGATGGATGATTATTTGAGTGACAATGGCAAAGATATACTTTCATATTGCACAGGAAAAGGTAAATCAGATTTACTTTTAAACCACTCCAAGAAAAGCATATCAACAGTATTGATAATAGAATGTCAGATAATGGGCAGCTCAAGTCAAATAGCACTCAACATGTTATTGAAGAAGTACTAATTGTGTTTATGATATGGCTAGATAAAGCTTTTGGAAAATCTAGTTGCTGCAGTTGCCATGCAGGGAAACAAAATCCCTACATGGAATATAGGAAGCATGAACATAGGAAGGCTTAAAACAGATAAAATAGAGTACATTTTGATGTATTAGGCCAGTGATGGCGAACATTTTAGAGACCGAGTGCCCAAACTGCAACCCAAAACCCACTTATGCATCGTCGAGTGCCGGGTGGGCGTGGCCATTGGCTGGGTGTGGCCAATTGGGTGGGCGTGGCCCATTGGCTGGGTATGGTCCATTGGGTGGGCGTGGCTGCAGTGGTAACGGCAGACTGGGTGGGACTAAAAAGTTCAATTAATTCCAACTTTGCAAGATCTTTTTTTCCGCAAGAAGTTGAAATTGACTGATTGAACCTTTTTTTTTTTTTTGCACACGGTGGCGGAGACCTAAAGCGAAAAGGTTTTATAAAACCCAATTGAAGGCCTAGGACTGGGGTGAAGGCGCGCGTGCCCACAGAGAGGGCTCTGAGTGCCGCCTCTGGCACCCGTGCCATAGGTTCGCCACCACTGTATTAGGCGTTAGTGAATACAACTGAATTGAGTTGAATTGGACTGGAATTGATATTTTCAGACAGAACATCATGCTGTTTACAACTCAGGTCATAAAAACAAAGAAAATGATATTGCTTATTTACTATTCAGAACATAAAAACAAAAAATGGCATTGCTTTCATAGTCTGGAAGGATATAGCAAGACAATACTTGGATATAATGCAGTCATTGACCAAATCATTTGACTTTGCAGACGATCCTTTGATATGGTGCTTAAATATGTTTATGTTCCATCCACTGATGCAGAAGAGGAGGAGGTTGATAAGTGTTATGGTCGACCTAAAATTAACAGAACATGCAAGTAAGATGTATTGCTTGTGGCTGAAGACTAGAATGCCAAAATTGAAAAGAGATAATAAAAAAAATGTTGTTGCATTTGTACAGTCTAAAAAAACAGAAATGAAGGAGAATGACTTGCTGTGATGTGTCTAAACCTCCAAAGATCAGAATCATTCAGGTAATGGTTTTCTCTGTGAAATCCTATAAAAGGGAAAGTTAAGATTTTAAAAAAGAGTACAGTATTGATGTTTTTGACCTTGGGTGTTGGAGGAGCCATCTTATAATTCTATGAATAGAAAAAAAAATCCAACCCACATTAGTCATAGAACAAACAACCCAGATTTTCACTTAAGGTACAAATAATCAAACTATGATTATTTTGAACAGATTATGCAAAGATTCAGCTCCTTTGAGGAAAAATCACATTAGGAAAGATGGAAAGAAAGAAGATGATTGGTATGGTAGCAAGTGGACTTGTGGGCTCAATTACAGCAACAGCAGGTGCAATGTTTAAAGACCTGAAGGGCCAGGTAGGGGACAGATCATCCTGAAGAAGGTCTGAGGGATCTTTGGTGCTCTCTGATCTTGGTTATTTTCTTACAGATATTTCATCAGAGCTAGCGCTAATAATGCTACCTAGTTTGCGTAATCAAATGTCTGCAAAAAAAATAACCAAGGTCAGAGAACACCAAGGACATCTCATTTCAACCCGGAGCTACAAATATTCTCCTTTATTGAAGAAAGTCCATTTCTGTGGTCACTTGAGTCAACATCACTCAGAGGCAGATAATCATAATTAAATATTCCATCAATCAAAATCCTGTTCTCCCAGTATTACACATATCACCACTTTATGTTTACTGACAAAGTATTCTCTTCCATACTATTTTAGTAGTTCTAGGACAGTCTTCCATTTCCTATATTTTTCTACTATTATTATAGATGGCCTCCTTCATGGATCATTACCTTCCACTGGCAGCTTGAGTATCCAAATTATTCTATGAACTATATCACTGAGAGTTTATCCTTCCAGGAATGTCACCAATGATGAGCTGCTCATAGATGAGAGGAAATATTAAATATGGTCTAGAGGAGGAAGAAAAAGGCAATAATAAAAATGTATGTCGCTTAAGGTTGAATTATTGAGTTCCTGATTTGCTTTTCTTTTTGCAGACATTATATTACCATGGTGTGTAATATTATCAATTCATTAGAACCCAATAAAGAAATGGGTACTTATTTTTATATACTGCCCCCCAAATAAATGTATATTCACAAGCAGGACAAGATCAACTGATATTGCAACGTGAGCTATCCTCACCCTCATCATTAATTAATTGGCCAGTTGGCCAGTAGTTCTCTTATACCACAGAATACTTTGAAGAATCAGAACAGTACAGAAAAAGAAATGAGTTCCCTTTTATTTATTTATTTTTTATTTTTATGCAGTTTTATCTTGTTATTGTTAAAAACAAATATTAAGGAGCAACCCATTCTTTTGGGGGTCCATTGGAACAGTCAGTTCTAATTCCATACTATACAAGCATTTTCCGTGTATATTTGATTGTTTATTTTGTGAGATACAATTGTGAATTGCCAATTGAAAAACTACTCTCAACCCATCATTTTTTATACAGTCATACATGCATATACACATCTCTCATGCACACATAATGATTCTTGGTAATTATGTTAAAAAGGAATGGATGTTGAATCTTTTACAAGAACGGGGGTAAAAAATTAATTAACTGAAGATAAATTGTTTTATTATTACAAGGGCCAGTGAGCAAATTCAATTATATTTTTATTTTGGGATTTCAATTTATGCTTTCTTAATAAGCAGGTATGGATATAACATATATACAAATTATAGGAAATTTTTGTCTTTTTTGTTTGAATGTATGACATGCTTTACAGAAATGTTATGCCTCCCTCCAATATGACCCTAACCAGATGTTTTTTACTACAATTTTGTCATCTTTAATCACTAACTGGGAAGAGTATAACTAAAAGACTATACCTAAAGCAAATCATTATACAACACATCTGGAGAAGGCTGCCTAGGATAGAAACAATAAGATGTATCTTAAGATAATTAGGCAACTGTGATAACAGAACACTAATTCTTCTATCAATGCAAACATTGCAAATTTATTTTTTGGTTTTTCGCCAATTCCATTGATGGATTTTTCAGATCAACAACAAATGTTTAAGCACAAGCATTTTGCTTTCCACTGCATACTACGTAATCTCTCGCATTTTACGACAAAGTATAATGGATAGAAGACAAGAAGAGCTACAACTAAGATAACAGTCAGATAAAAGAAACCTGAATCCAGGCAAGAACTGTAACCTGAAAAAGCATTTTAGACAAGAGTCTCCTTAATTCTGATGAAGATAAAGGGAAGAAGGGGAGAAGAATTTTCATACTTGAGGTTTGCATCAGACAGGAAAGCGGTGCAGAGAGTGGTGAGGATGGCAGAAAAGGTTACTGGCAGTTCCCTCTCTTCAATCCAGGACATAGCATATAAGCATTGCTTGAGCAGGGTCCGCAGTATTGTCTGCGACACACAACACATCCTCTTCACAATCTGTTTTCCTTGTTAACTTCTGGGAGGCTTCGTGGTATCCAAAGCAGAACATCCACATTCAGTCACACTTTTGTTCCATACAATATCAACCTTGTGAACTCTCAAGCTTCCACTTTCTGCTATGTATTCAAAATGGACAGTGATTAATATTTATATGTATTTTATATGTAAAGGTGTAGGTATATACATATGTATGTATATTGCAGGGTTATATGTGTTATGTATGTGCACATTTTTGAGAGCAGGCAACAGAATTTCATTTTTAATGTGTGCCAGTTGGCCCACAATAAAAAATGACAATAAAGGTTATCTTATCTTGTTGCCCTAATGTTATAATAAAAGTAATATTAGATGCATGACTTTGGTTCCTTAGTCTGGTCTACCCTGAAGGGCTGACAGAAATGTATATTTCAACAAAACATGTAGATTAAAATATCAAAATCTTTAAAATTCTTGAATATCACTACAATGTGTTGCATTACCTTTCAAACCCTTTTAAATAATTTCAACAAATTGCCAACAACTGACTATGAAGATGATGCAAACTAGCATTACACTCAGTTAAAATTAGCTTCCATATAGTGCTCCTAGTATATATCAGTATGTTTGGTGCAAACCACAAATAAATAATTAATTTTGGCAAAATGTTTTTGAGAAAAATATCTCAACAACCTGGTAATAAACCCTGTAATCATATAATTTCCATTTTAACCATATAAATAGATAATAGCATTATAAATTTATTCAACTACCATTGCTAAACATAAGGTTTGCCATCGCAAAATATTTTTGAAGTATCTTTATCCAGAACAATAGTATTTAATATTCTGGGGAATGTATTTAGCTAAAAATTAACAGAACAAAGTATTTTGAAGACCCCTGCAATTGATTCAAATCTGCTCACCATTTCTTGCTTTTTAAAAAAATTGTGTTCATATACCATGCCAAACATGGATGTCTGATAAGTCTCAATACATACTACATAGTAATCCTTTATTATTTTTTTTAAGTTCTTCTTGTGATGTTTTGTTAATTCAGTCAAAAATGGAATGCAGTTTTAAAATATTTTAAATGCTACAGAAAGTTTTCAGCAAGTCAATTAACATAAAAGAGAGTACAACTCTCAGGTTACTTCTTAACCCACCCACCCGTTATTAACCAAAGAATCAATCAGTTACATACTTATAATATGCTTAACAACAGACCAATGAAACATCATTTTAGATCTTTCAATAGGTTTGTGTTGAGTGACTGATCTATTAAGAATTAGTTGTTAGTTTCCTACTAGCTTATTTTAATAAGATTTCAAGTGCAACAATTAACTACTGATTAGGAATACTTTATGCATTCTGTTGTAGCACTCAGGTGGAACTCTCAATATGTAAATTTCTCCTTTATGTAGTGAGTCATGGAAACAACTCACTTGAATTTACATTCAGTCTTAGCACACTAAATTGCTGATAAATATTAATATTAAAGATTTTAAATATTAAAACTATTTATCATTCTCTCTCCTGAGCATGCATTTTACATTCCACTTCTTTTCCATTCTCAACCCTTCGATACTTTCCCACCTTTCATTTAAAACCTAGTAACTACCCAAGCCTTAAGCATGAATAGAAACTGCATTTACCCATTAAAAGAAGAGAAATATACAGTCCATCTCAAATACTGATACCAATTATACAAGCATTGTATAAGACCCACATAAAGAAGGAGCACATCAATAAACAGAAAAAGTGATACTGAAATAAGCAAACAGAAACAAATGTGGTTAGATTCAAAACAGTACTCGGTTTTGATGTATCTATGTCATCTCTAGTTTAAAGAATTATTTAATATTAACCATGGTTTATTTTGCAAGTTGTGGTTAATTAGGAAATAAATATTTGCAGCCTGCTTCCTGCCTAAGGAGGATATATACAAACATAGGGAAAGACAAAGCTTATTCTCACAGAGCTAAATTGTGATACATAATCTGAATTCAGCCTTGAATTTTAATGCAATTTTTAAGGGAATTACAAAAGAGGCAGCATTATATAAGAAATATAATTCCCATTGTAGCAGAAACATTATTACATTGTTCTCATTTTCTGAGGTTTGGATATTAAATTATTCAGTTAGCTTAGTATTGTAATGTCACTGAAGCTCAGCTTTCCATTAACCCAATCCTCCCCAGATGGTTGGGGCTGATAATCATGTTGGTTGGGAATTTTGAAAACTACAGAACAACAAATCTAAAGCACATCACTGAGGAAGAGTGAAATTTCTGTACTGTACTTACAAAAAGACTTGGTATAAATGGAAGGAGGAATAACAACAATAACTGTGATGTGATGTCAGCTCAGCATTTATTAGAGAAAAAACATTCCCAAAGATAAAATCTAGCCTCTCATTTAGAGAGTAGCCTTTTAGGTTCAGATACACTAGGCCAGGGGTAGGCAGCCCAAAACACTCAAAGAGCCACTTGGACCCATTTCCCACCGAAAACAAAACAATGGGAGCTGCAAAACCCTTTTGATATCTAAAATGAAGCTAACACTGCATATATCCTTTTTTAACCTTTATTATGTGTGTGTGTGTGTATACACACACACACACACACATATATATATAAGGTAAAAGAGGATATATGCAGTGTTAGCTTCATTTTAGATGTCAAAAGGGTCTCTCTGTCTTTCTCTCTCCCTCTCTCCGATCTTTTGCTCACCTGGCAAGCTGGCTTCAAGCTGTTCTCCAAAAAGCTCAGGGGTAGGCAACCTCGGCTCTTTTATGACTCATGGACTTCAACTCCCAGAATTCCTGAGTCAGCATAGCTGGGCTAGCTAGCTCTCTCCTGCCCTTCCTGTTTCCTGCAGAGACGCAGCAAAGGGAGGAGCTCCGCCCAATAAGCTTTTCAGCTCCTCCGAGAGAACACCGTGTGAGTCCACTCTCTTTTTTACACACAAACACACACACACACAGAGAGGGGGGGAAGGGAAGGGAAGTACCTCTCTCTGTCTCTCTCTGCAAATGGCAGAGGAGGCTGGGAGCCGCAGGGGAAGGCTCAAAGAGCCACATGCGGCTCCGGAGCCGCAGGTTGCCGACCTGTGCACTAGGCCATGGGTGTCAAACTCGCCATGTCACGTGACGTGTCGCGATGTATCGTGACTTTTTTTGCATTGCTGGAGCTGGGGTGGCCGTGGCCACCGTATGATGCAACCGGCCCATGGACCGGCAGTTTGACACCCCTGCACTAGGCACTATAGTTCAGACTGTAGACTATAATTCTTCTTTAGCTTAGAGTTTGTAATTAGTGGGGTGTTTCATCATTCTGTTAATCATAATGCTGCCCAGAGTCACTTTTTCTGAGATGAGGTCTATACAGACTTGATAAATACATAAAAGGCTTCATACAAATAAAAGGCTTAATGGGATTAAGTTAACTAAAACTGTAGTAGAACAGCATTTTTTTTTGTTGCTGTTCACATTTCTGCATAGCTGTAGAACATAATTACAACTGTTCGCACACAATAACATCTAGGATTGGGTCCAAGTTACATCGGATGAACCATCTCATCCCAATGGGACTGTCCTGTCCTACCCATGCTAGCCGAGGAGGCATACTGCGGAACTCATTCGGTCAATGAATTTCAGCTGGCAAGAGTACAGGAGAAGAGCCTTCTCTGCCATGGTTCCTGCCCTTTGCCTCTCGGGATGAGATCTGCTTCCACCCTCCTGGCCCTCTGCAAGAGCCTGAACAGCTGGCTCTGCTAGTTGGCTTGGGACCCCATCAGGGGAGGTATCACATTGGAGGTGGTTGATCGACCAAGAGAAGATCCCACCTCCCAACTTACACATCCTGCTCCCTCCCTCCTTTGCTATCTTTAATTATAATTTTCGTTTTTATTATTAGAAATAACTATTTTTTATGATTTTATTACTTTTAATGTTGCAAGCCGCCCAGAGTTGCCTGTAATGAGGTGGGCACGAAATAAATTTAATAAATAAAATAAATAAATAAATAAATTTGTAAATTTTGCATATGGATCCAGGTCCAAATCAATACTGTTGTATTTCTTTTTTAAAGTACTTTTTTAAACATGTCAAAAGAAAAGGCACTGGCTCTAAACAACAGAGCCACACTAAGAGGAAAACTGAATCAGACTATAAATTTAGTTTAAGAATGTGTATTTTGCAGTTAACTTATTAAGTTTAAATAGCAGATTAAAATAGCCTTATTATTCAACTTAGTACTCTTTAAGTGTAATGAATTGTAGTTCACTACCCACAGCCCTTCTGTGAGGGAGATAGGTGGTTAAAAAGTTTGATAGATAGATAGATAGATAGATAGATAGATAGATAGATAGATAGATAGATAGATAGATAGATAGATAGATAGATAGATAGATAGATAGATAGATAGATAGATAGATAGATAGATAGATAGATAGATAGATAGATAGATAGATAGATAGATAGATAGATAGATAGATAGATAGATAGATAGATAGATAGATAGATA
>NW_015391463.1:36224-41024 GCF_001527695.2 Protobothrops mucrosquamatus
AGATAGATAGATAGATAGATAGATAGATAGATAGATAGATAGATAGATAGATAGATAGATAGATAGATAGATAGATAGATAGATAGATAGATAGATAGATAGATAGATAGATAGATAGATAGATAGATAGATAGATAGATAGATAGATAGATAGATAGATAGATAGATAGATAGATAGATAGATAGATAGATAGATTTCGATATCCTAGCCAGTGTACTGTGTAGACTGGGAATTAACTAGAAATATCAAAGATTGAATCTGGATTCTTCTTCTGCATAAAGAATATGTGCTCCACATACATCATTAGTCAATTTATAGAAGAAAATCAGAGATGAGTATAATTTAAAAGCATAATTATAATCACTTTCTCTTAGCAAACATGGGATAATGTTGGAATAGAGCTGATCTGAAGTGATGAAAGACAAACTTGATTTTGACATGCTTCTAAAGGATTTTTTTTTTTAAAAAAAAAAATCCAGATCATCTAATTGTGCAGCTTGGAAGAAGCAATATCATTCAGTCATTTGGGCTTCCTGTATTTTTTTTGGCTGTGCTCCCAGATGGTCAAAGTGCTGTTAAATTTATTCCCTTGAGTTGTGTCTGGACATCTGTCCATAAGTAACTTCCCTCAGGCCATTTATTTCACGTATAAGCCACTAGCCATCCATCAACTTGTAATTGCTTTGGGTCTCTGCTGGCCAAAATCAAACTGATCTGGACAGACTTTACCAATCTATTTTCTGATTGTGTCCTGTCCTGCTTTCTATTGCAATAATTAAATACTTTTCTATTGCACAAAGATCACAAGTTTAGGAGTTTCTGTTTTCAAAAATGGTTGTATATACATGTCATACTTAGCTATGTTTATTGATTAAACCTTAACGACTGAGCCCACGTATCAGGCTAAACTGCAGTCTACAACAGTGTGTGTGAAACCCAGCTTTGTGGAATAAAAATGCTGTATTTCATTAGAAGTAGCAAAAAGGTCATCAACATCTCAATGAAGACAGTGAGCCAATTAACACAGGATACACATGTTCAACTAATTGAAGCAAGAGCTGTAGCAATTTTTCTTATTCTGTAGTTCTGACATGTTGGCATCCATGGAGAAACAGAATTAGTGCATGTACTGTATTACTCCTTATCTCCATATAAATAAAATTACATCAATCATAGTTTTAATATGATTTTATATGTTTGGTTTTTTAGTATTTGATAGGGAACCACCTGGAGTTAGTCAGAAGATAGGCAGGCTACATCAGAGATGTAAAACTCGTGACATCACGTGATGTCACGCAACGTATCAGGACGGTTTTGCCATTGCCGGCAATGGGGTGGACGCGGCTTCCGGATGATGCGTCCGGCCCGTGGGCCGGCAGTTTGATACCCCTGGGCTACATAAATGGTTTAAATAAATAAATAATATGTTGGACTATACCATGAGACTTTATATTTGTAAGTGAGTCATATTACAGAATATGACACGTTTGTACTTCAATATATGAGACAATTTTTTTCTCATTGATCTGCCATAGCCCTGAGTACTAAGATAATAGTCTTTCCTACAATGTGTAAAACAGAAATATAAAATAAATATAAGTCTATGGTCAAACAAAAAACATCCCCCCTTGCCTGCCTCTCATACCCATTCCAGAGTTAGGGATCATTTGGCTTCGGCTTCAAATGGAACTTGAAATTTAAGAACTCGCTTTTTTATTTAAAAATTACCACAGTGCATTTCCCCTTTGTATTGTTTTTATATTGTTATTGTTATATTTAAAGAGCCAGTTTTGTCTTGTATGGGCCTAGAAACCAAGGAGACTGTGAGTTCTAGTCCTGCTTTAGACATGAAAGCCAGCTGGGTGACTTTTGGTCAGCCATTCTCTCTCAGCCCAATCCACCTCAAGGAGTTCTAGTTGTGGAGGAAGGAATATTAGCTATGTTCGCCATCTTGAATGACTTATAATAGATAATATAGGCAGGATATAAATAAAATAAATAAATAAATTTGCTAGCAACCTCAACATTTGGCAGTAGCCTGAGTTCTATTGTGTCTCTGAAAAATGATAAGTAGCTATTAACTAAGTAGTCTCCTTTGTTTGGTAGTAAAGCTTAAAAAGGAGGAAAAGTTTGATTGTTATGTCAGCTGATCATAACACAATATGAAAGCTTTATAAATTTCTTGCTACAAATGCTTCCAATATTTTGTTTGTCTTTGCCCTATGGCAGGGGTAGGCAACCTTGGCTGGCTCAGGAATTCTGGGAGTTGAAGTCCACGAGTCATAAAAGAACCAAGGTTGCCTACCCTTGCCCTATGTCAACAATGATTTCTTAATGACTAAACAACAGTCATGTACCAAAGTCAAGCAGTGCTCTGAGTACCTCCGAAGCTAGAGGCTTGATCTGTCATCATAATACGAGAGAGAATGTGATGTATCCTGCCCTCAGAACATATCTGCCATCACAGGGCTGGGCTATCATGCATAATGCATTACAACAATCACCAGATGATTTGTGAAGGTGAAACTAGACATTGCAGTGCTTCACAGCATGAACTTCCAAATGGTCCAAGTTTACCTAGTCACATTAAAAAAAATGGCTTTACCTATATCACTGATGGTGAACCTTTTAGAGACCGAGTGCCCAAACTGCAACCCAAAACCTACTTATTTATCACCAGGTGCCAGGTGGGCGTGGCCCACTGGGTGGGCGTGGCTGTGGTGGGAATGGCAGACTGGGTGGGTGTGGCCAAGATGGGCATGGTCACCTCGATGTTGCTTATGGGGAGGGATGCCTGTGGGAGACGGGCAGGGTTGGGGGAGATCCAGGGGGTCTCTGGTAGGTGGGGCGGTACGCAGGAGGCTTGTCCTGCAGGGTGAGGTGAGGCAGGGCGGGGATGTCATTGTCGCAGGGCAAGGCGAGGCAGGGGCCTGGGCGGCTGCTGCTTGAAATAATCGGTCCCCACACACAGAGGCCAGCAAGCGCATGGGGCTGACAGTGTCCATCAGCAGCCACAGCCTGCTGGGCCCTCAACCGGCGCACTCTGGGGTTCTGCAGCTCGCCACCAGCAATTCAGAGAAGCCGCCTCTGAGCTGGAAAGCCAGCTGACAGCTGAGGCGGCAATGTAGTGGGTAGTGCCTGGGAAAAGGAGAGCATGCGAGGCCAGGAGGGATGGGACAGAGGGGAGGGAAACCAGCCGTGCTGGGATGCATCCGACCATGTGGGACCTCGAGTTAGCGGGCAGCTGGTTGAAGAGGGACAGTTGCCATCTCCGCGGCATGGCGCGCGTGCCCACAGAGAGGGCTCTGAGTGTCGCCTCTGGCATGCATGCCATAGGTTCGCCACCACTGACCTATATAGTACAGCAGGCAGAGTATAGGAAATTATTACTTTATTTTGTAAGATTTATATTGCTGTCCATCTTATGTAAAACAATTTAAAAAATTAAGAATTAATACTTGATATATTAACAATTGCAAATCTTAATTTTTATTTTCAAGAGGTATGTAACTATTGCACTCCCTTACTTATCATCTTTCTCAAAACCAGATCAAACTATATTAAATCAAACCAACCCTTTGGGAAAAATCTAATAGATATTTTACTGTATTTTACTCAAGGCCAATATCTTATTGTCTACCACACAAGTAGGTTATTTCCTGAAACGTGGCTCAACAAATTTCAATCATATGGAGTTTTTCGTTCCCTGCAGGTTTATTTTATTTTTACTTGGTGTACATTATAGTAGGGATTACAGCTTTGGGAGTGTACAAGATAGTTATCTATAAAAAGGTTATGACTGATCACCCCCAGTTCTTCATAACATGGAACATTATAGCATGCTCTCCCACACAATTATCTAGGCACTCCAGATCAAGTTTCTTCAAGGAAGAAATCTTGAAATAATTTGTAGTTTTCAGAGAACTCATCATAAAAAATCCTATATTTACAGCAAGATCACTAAACTGAGCTGCAACACATAAAAATTCCCACATCTGTTTGTGCTAG
This sequence comes from Protobothrops mucrosquamatus, assembly GCF_001527695.2. NCBI lineage: Eukaryota > Metazoa > Chordata > Lepidosauria > Squamata > Viperidae > Protobothrops > Protobothrops mucrosquamatus. The sequence continues at coordinate 40,234 of NW_015391463.1, forward strand.
AATTCTGCAGCATGCAAAGCTTTAAAAAAATGATCTCTCTCCCCCCGCCCAATCATGGCTTTTCATGGAACCCCAGAAAGCAAGGATGCTCCAGATCCTTGGAACAATTTCCAAAGATGAAGGTAGACTAGTTTATTGTACTTTAATAATTTCAAGAGCTATTATAGCATAAACCAAAAATGGGAACTTGTGGCATTCTGGGTTAGGATTTTTCAAGCTATGCTTCATGGAAACCTAGGGTTGGTAAGAACTTGATGGGGACTGGTAAGATACTAAGAGCATAAAAGAAAAATCAGTTTGAAAAGTCTTGCTCATGGTTGCTGAACTGCAACTGCCAGCAGCCCCACCTAGCACATGCAATGATAAATAATATTACAGTTGTTGTTCACATGAATGCAACATCTACAAAGCCACACTTTCCTTTATACTTTAGATCAAGTATCATTCTGGGATCAAGTATTATTCTGGGATGTACAGTTTTGATTAAGTATTGAAGGAATCAGAACAACATGTTCAGAGGCAGTAAAATACAAACAGATATAATTATGCTTCTTGACAGTGCCGAGTCTTAGCGGACTGCTAAAGGAGAAGTAGCTTACTAAAATGCAAGTTTATATCTGCAGATAATAGGGGAAGAATGACCAACCATCTCCAATACCACTACATTAATAAACAGTAACATTGCATTTTCTTGTTCTGTTCTCCCAAGTGCTTCTCAGAAGTGAAACTTCTCAGAGGCTTATCTTATGAATGAATATAGGCTAGGCTGTACGCCATCTCTTTTCCCTACA
>NW_015391463.1:41318-47189 GCF_001527695.2 Protobothrops mucrosquamatus
AGCTTACTAAAATGCAAGTTTATATCTGCAGATAATAGGGGAAGAATGACCAACCATCTCCAATACCACTACATTAATAAACAGTAACATTGCATTTTCTTGTTCTGTTCTCCCAAGTGCTTCTCAGAAGTGAAACTTCTCAGAGGCTTATCTTATGAATGAATATAGGCTAGGCTGTACGCCATCTCTTTTCCCTACATTTGTAGCAAAATAAAATATTTAAACCATATGCATGTACAATGGCAAAGAAGAGAACATTTAAGTTTTGACTTATCAAAAATCTGCAAAAGAAGCCATGCAAAATATTGTAAATGTTCCTATATAGAATAAGTGAGTGTTACAAGTATGTTTGAAGAAACAAACAGGCAAGAGTTGGATCAACTAATCTAAAAAGCAATGGGTTACCTGCTGTGACATTACCTGCAGCAACCCAGAATATTTTGTAAATTCCTGAAGCCAGAGCTTAAAATCTCTTAAGGAAAACATGCTTTCCCTACAAAAATAATTGACAATATCACAATATCAATATCACGGTCTCTAGGACAGGGCTTTTCAACCAGTGGTACGGGTACCACCTGTGGTACATTGGCACCTGGCAGATGGTACGCGACCATCCTAGAAAAGTAGCGGGGGAGGGGAATGAGCTGAACCGGTGGCAGCACCTCACAAGCCTGAGCGAGAGATGGCTGGAGCTGCAGGGCTGTCAGGGCTCAGCGGAAGCGCCAGGATCAGTGCCACTTTCCAGCTGATCGGTGCTTCGGGGCTGTCAGGGCTCAATGGAAGCACCAGGATCAGCGCCAGGCTCCAGCTGGAGCTTGGCACTGATCCTGGCGCTTCTGCTGAGCCCAGAAGAAGCACCAATCAGCTGGAAAGCAGCACTGATCCTGGTGCTTCTGCTGAGCCCAGAAGCGCCAATCAGCTGGAATGTTGCAGCATCTCCAGGGTTTTGTGATTTACATTCAGATGCTTGGCAACTGATTCATATTTATGATGGTCACAGTGTCCCAGGGTTATGTGAAGTGACCAGAACCTGCTGCAACCACCCAGCAGACAGGGGGAATAAAAACCAAACACCCACCCTACCCCACCTCCTCTGCCAATCCCCAACAGAAATGCTCACAACAATGAAAACCTCGGACAGGAGGAAGAGCACCGTTGGGTGGGCAGGCAGGTGTCTTGCTTGGCTGTGGCTTGGGGGGCACTTTTTTCAGTGCCATGGTAACTTCGAACAGTCACTAAGCGAACTGTTGTAAGTTGAGGACTACATGTACTTTTATTACTTTTTTCCTCCTTTTTTGTCACCAAATGTTTGACACCTTGCTAGGCGACTGGTGGTACTCGGATATTGCCATATCCTAAAAGTGGTACAATGGGTGAAAAGGTTGAAAAGCCCTGGCCTAGGTAACTTCAAAATCTCATGTAGGTTTAACTGTTTTAAGACATGCTTCATTTAAATATTGAAATTGCAGTTCTTTGATTAGTTAAAAGAGAACAATTTGATCTGGTCATAAGAAAAAAATAGATGTGCTGATCTTGACAAGGTCACAGCAAACAACTGAACATCCAAATACAAATTTTATTTTCTTTCCCTATTATGCAGATCCAAAATTACTTCGGGTTTTGTTCCAGATCCTCAATGTGGCATTATTTATACTTAAGTTACAGACATATATACATCATCCATAGAAGAAGCCGGGTAAGGATCTTCCATCTCCTTCCCTGGCAGAATGAAAGAGTTATGGCAATGGTCAGCAGCAAAATGACATGAATTTATATAAGGTAGAGGCTATTTTAATTACTTAGCACCTNGTGGAGGATTCTCCTATGGTCTAGACTATACCTGCCTGAGAGCCAGAGTTACACGTCCGTCCATGGGCAAGATTAAGTCAAGACTGGGATCTAGGGTCCAGGACGGGCGTGGCAACTTTGGCTGACTTAATCTGATTGGGCAGGAATACAGTCTACTACCCATGGGTGGATCCTCCATCTCCAGTGCTGGAGAAATGCTGTATTTCATTAGAAGTAGCAAAAAGGTCATCAACATCTCAATGAAGACAGTGAGCCAATTAACATAGGATACACATGTTCAACTAACTGAAGCAAGAGCTGTAGCAATTTTTCTTATTCTGTAGTTCTGACATGTTGGCATCCATGGAGAAACAGAATTAGTGCATGTACTGTATTACTCCTTATCTCCGTATAAATAAAATTACATCAATCATAGTTTTAATATGATTTTATACGTTTGGTTTTTTTAGTATTTGATAGGGAACCACCCGGAGTTAGTCAGAAGATAGGCAGGCTACATCAGACATGTCAAACTCGTGACATTACGTGATGTCACGCAACGTATCGGGACGGTTTTGCCATTGCCGGCAATGGGGTGGATGTGGCTTCCGGATGATGCGTCCGGCCCGTGGGCCGGCAGTTTGATACCCCTGGGCTACATAAATGGTTTAAATAAATAAATAATATGTTGGACTATACCATGAGACTTTATATTTGTGAGTGAGTCATATTACAGAATATGACATGTTTGTACTTCAATATATGAGACAATTTTTTTCTCATTGACCTGCCATAGCCCTGAGCACTAAGATAATAGTCTTTCCTACAATGTGTAAAACAGAAATATAAAATAAATATAGGTCTATGGTCAAACAAAAAACATCCCCCCTTGTCTGCCTCTCATACCCATTCCAGAGTTAGGGATCATTTGGCTTCGGCTTCAAATGGAACTTGAAATTTAAGAACTCACTTTTTTAGTTAAAAATTACCACAGTGCATTTTCCCTTTGTATTGTTTTTATATTGTTATTGTTATATTTAAAGAGCCAGTTTTGTCTTGTATGGGCCTAGAAACCAAGGAGGCTGTGAGTTCTAGTCCTGCTTTAGACATGAAAGCCAGCTGGGTGACTTTTGGTCAGCCATTCTCTCTCAGCCCAATTCACCTCAAGGAGTTCTAGTTGTGGAGGAAGGAATATTAGCTATGTTCGCCGCCTTGAATGACTTATAATAGATAATATAGGCAGGATATAAATAAAATAAATAAATAAATTTGCTAGCAACCTCAACATTTGGCAGTAGCCTGAATTTTATTGTGTCTCTGAAAAATGATAAGTAGCTATTAACTAAGTAGTTTCCTTTGTTTGGTAGTAAAGCTTAAAAAGGAGGAAAAGTTTGACTGTTATGTCAGCTGATCATAACACAATATGAAAGCTTTATAAATTTCTTGCTACAAATGCTTCCAATATTTTGTTTGTCTTTGCCCTATGGCAGGGGTAGGCAACCTTGGCTGGCTCAGGAATTCTGGGAGATGAAGTCCACGAGTCATAAAAGAACCAAGGTTGCCTACCCTTGCCCTATGGCAACAATGATTTCTTAATGACTAAACAACAGTCATGTACCAAAATCAAGCAGTGCTCTGAGTACCTCCGAAGCTAGAGGCTTGATTTGTCATCATAATACGAGAGAGAATGTGATGTATCCTGCCCTCAGAACATATCTGCCAACACAGGGCTGGGCTATCGTGCATAATGCATTACAACAATCACCACATGATTTGTGAAGGTGAAACTAGACATTGCAGTGCTTCACAGCACGAACTTCCAAATGGTCCAAGTTTACCTAGTCACATTAAAAAAATGGCTTTACCTATATCACCGATGGCGAACCTTTTAGAGACCGAGTGCCCAAACTGCAACCCCAAACCTACTTATTTATCACCGGGTTCCAGGTGGGCGTGGCCCACTGGGTGGGCGTGGCTGTGGTGGGAGTGGCAGACTGGGTGGGTGTGGCCAAGGTGGGCATGGTCACCTCGATGTTGCTTATGGGGAGGGATGCCTGTGGGAGACGGGCAGGGTTGGGGGAGATCCAGGGGGTCTCTGGTAGGTGGGGCGGTAGGCAGGAGGCTCGTCCTGCAGGGTGAGGTGAGGCAGGGCGGGGATGCCATTGTCGCAGGGTAAGGCGAGGCAGGGGCCTGGGCGGCTGCTGCTTGACATAATCGGTCCCCGCACACAGAGGCCAGCAAGCGCATAGGGCTGACAGTGTCCGTCAGCAGCCACAGCCTTCTGGGCCCTTACCCGGGGCACTCTGGGGCTCTGCAGCCTGCCACCAGCAATTCAGAGAAGCCGCCTCTGAGCTGGAAAGGCAGCTGACAGCTGAGGAGGCAATGTAGTGGGTAGTGCCTAGGAAAAGGAGAGCATGCGAGGCCAGGAGGGATGGGACAGAGGGGAGGGAAACCAGCCGTGCTGGGATGCATCCGACCACATGGGACCTCGAGTTAGCGGGCAGCTGGTTGAAGAGGGACAGTTGCCATCTCCGCGGCATGGCGCGCGTGCCCACAGAGAGGGCTCTGAGTGTCGCCTCTGGCATGAATGCCATAGGTTCGCCACCAGTGACCTATATAGTACAGCAGGCAGAGTATAGGAAATTATTACTTTATTTTGTAAGATTTATATTGCTGTCCATCTTATGTACCGTAACTCGGGATAGCACCAAAAAACAATTTAAAAAATTAAGAATTAATACTTGATATATTAACAATTGCAAATCTTAATTTTTATTTTCAAGAGGTATGTAACTACTGCACTCCCTTACTTATCATCTTTCTCAAAACCAGATCAAACTATATTAAATCAAACCAACCCTTTGGGAAAAATCTAATAGAGATTTTACTGTATTTTACTCAAGGCCAAGATCTTATTGTCTACCATACAAGTAGGTTATTTCCTGAAACTTGGCTCAACAAATTTCAATCATATGGAGTTTTTCATTCCCTGCAGGTTTATTTTATTTTTACTTGGTGTACATTATAGTAGGGATTACAGCTTTGGGAGTGTACAAGATAGTTATCTATAAAAAGGTTATGACTGATCACCCCCAGTTCTTCATAACATGGAACATTATAGCATGCTCTCCCACACAATTATCTAGGCACTCCAGATCAAGTTTCTTCAAGGAAGAAATCTTGAAATAATTTGTAGTTTTCAGAGAACTCATCATAAAAAATCCTATATTTACAGCAAGATCACTAAACTGAGCTGCAACACATAAAAATTCCCACATCTGTTTATGCTAGAATTCTGCAGCATGCAAAGCTTTAAAAAAATGATCTCTCTCCCCCCGCCCAATCATGGCTTTTCATGGAACCCCAGAAAGCAAGGATGCTCCAGATCCTTGGAACAATTTCCAAAGATGAAGGTAGACTAGTTTATTGTACTTTAATAAATTTCAAGAGCTATTATAGCATAAACCAAAAATGGGAACCTGTGGCATTCTGGGTTAGGATTTTTCAAGCTATGCTTCATGGAAACCTAGGGTTGGTAAGAACGTGATGGGGACTGGTAAGATACTAAGAGCATAAAAGAAAAATCAGTTTGAAAAGTCTTGCTCATGGTTGCTGAACTGCAACTGCCAGCAGCCCCACCTAGCACATGCAATGATAAATAATATTACAGTTGTTGTTCACATGAATGCAACATCTACAAAGCCACACTTTCCTTTATACTTTAGATCAAGTATCATTCTGGGATCAAGTATTATTCTGGGATGTACAGTTTTGATTAAGTATTGAAGGAATCAGAACAACATGTTCAGAGGCAGTAAAATACAAAAAGATATAATTATGCTTCTTGACAGTGCCGAGTCTTAGCGGACTGCTAAAGGAGAAGCAGCTTACTAAAATGCAAGTTTATATCTGCAGATAATAGGGGAAGAATGACCAACCATCTCCAATACCACTACATTAATAAACAGTAACATTGCATTTTCTTGTTCTGTTCTCCCAAGTGCTTCTCAGAAGTGAAACTTCTCAGAGGCTTATCTTATGAATGAATATAGGCTAGGCTGTACGCCATCTCTTTTCCCTACA
>NW_015391463.1:48633-57380 GCF_001527695.2 Protobothrops mucrosquamatus
TACTTCGGGTTTTGTTCCAGATCCTCAATGTGGCATTATTTATACTTAAGTTACAGACATATATACATCATCCATAGAAGAAGCCGGGTAAGGATCTTCCATCTCCTTCCCTGGCAGAATGAAAGAGTTATGGCAATGGTCAGCAGCAAAATGACATGAATTTATATAAGGTAGAGGCTATTTTAATTACTTAGCACCTCTAATTATTAATTTCAAAATATATTTTAGAAAGACTGTCAGAATGGCTTAATGATTTAAGGCTATTTCAAATTTCATCTGTTGTATGGAAATGAGTGAATGCATAAAGCAGTTAATGATGGAATCACATATATACACAGTCCTGCTGTGTCTACTAAGATATTTTTTTTTAGAAAAATATATGGTTGCACAAAATTGGCATGAAACTGTTGATATGGTAAAACATACTTCGACCAACTGCTACTACAGGTCTTATAAAAAATTTAAAAATAAATAAAATAAAGAATTTGATTAAATAATATATTCAATAGTTTTATATACTACTTTTTCTCTAAGAGCTCAAGATGGCACACACAGTACTCCCTTGTCTGGTTTTATCTGGAATAAAACAACTTTGTTTGGCTGATCTTCTACCAACAAAGGTGAATGTGTACCCCATTTGTACCCCCTTAATTAGACTACTGAGTGTGGTACTCAATTTACTACTCTGCTATGAAATTTTGATCAATCTAGCAATTCATTTATTGTTCATGCTTCCTGTCTTTTGCAGAAATAAGAACGATAAGAAAGAGCCTGAGGGAGAAAAAGAATATTAACAAATAAATTGCATGTACATATAAGGAAACTATCTATCCAAAAGCATTCACCAGAATTTTTCAAGATTATAAGATCATTACTATTTGGAAGAAAAACTAGTATCCATATATTTTTCTTTCATCTGTATTCCATTTAGAATTCAACAGTAATGTTCATTAAATCGTATTTATCTTTTTCGAGAACTCTAAACGATCTTTTGTTCTATCTCTAAGATGAGAATAACAAAGTAGTTAGAAAGAACAAATACAAATGTAGATCAGAATGCATTACTTAAAAGTCTATTGTCTTCTGGTGAGGATAGTAAAGTGATCTTGCTTTTTGTTTTGTATCCTTCAGGGCTGTGCCAGTGATAAAGGAAATGCTATAATGCTCAATCTATGTTCCTCCTAAAATATTATGTCTAATACAAAATGTACATCCAGTAAGGTTTAAATTTCTTTTTTAAGAGCTTCTTAAAAATGAGGCATGATCAAGCTGCATTTAAAGAAAATTAACTGCAACTCTGGAGTTGAAATTAAGTATAGTTTGATTGTTAGCATCACGTCCTGGACAAAGTACTCAAACAAATGAAGAACTCTATGCATTCCTACATTAAACTGATTCTCCACTTAGCATAGAAGAACACAAACATTACAGGTGGTCCTTGACGTACGACCACAATTGGGCTCAAAATTTCTGTTGCTAAGTGAGACATTTGTTAAGTGAGTTTTGCTCCATTTTATGTCTTTTCCTGCCACAGTTCTTCAGTGAATCACTGCAGGTGTTAAGTGAGCAACACAGTTGTAAAGTGTATCTGCCTCCTCCATTGACTTTGCTTGTCAAAAATCGCAAAAGGGGATCCCGTGACTCCGGGACACTGCCACAGTCATAAGTGAGTCAGTTGCCAAGGGTCTGAATTTTGATCACATGACCAGGGGGTGCTGCAAGAGTCATAAATGGGAAAAACAGCCATCAGTCACTTTTTTCAATGCTATTGTAAATTCAAATGGTCACTAAATGAACTGTTGTAAATCAAGGACTACCTGTACATCCCTGACATTCAATCATTTTGCCCTCAAGTTTTAATGGTGCAATCTCAGATGCTGAAAGCCACAAATTCCATTAGTCAGACTACTAGGCTACTATTTGCAAGCAATTCCTGGTTTATTTAGAAATTATAAAGCTCTTTGCCTCAATGCTATTATTGTACACAAAATCAGGAACAAGCAAGTGCACTATTAGCTGATTTTGCTAATTGGGAACAGCTATAAAAAACCAGGATGAGTCTCTCTGTGATCTGTGTAGCATACCAAAATCCCTTGCACATTTCCTCTAACAAGCGAGAATCATAAACTAAACCCTAATCATTCCGATTTGACATGAGATAACAAGAATGGGATTCTAATTCAGCTGCATCTTAGCAAAAAATGAACAGAATTGCCTAGGTTGTGTATCTACTTCCAGTAGCAGAAGTAATAGAGTAGTGGCATCAGCACGCTTGCTAATTCTAGCTACTGCATCCAAATATAGCCAAAATAACAAGATTATTGACAGGAAAGGCTAACAAACCCCAGCATCACTTAGGCTGTTATTACACAGGAAAGCCACACAACCAATTATAGTATATCCTCCTTCCTTGTGTGTTTAGGGAGAGGGCTTCACTGACCATTTTAAGCAAGGTGTGTGTTTTTTTTTAAGGGTGAAAGCAGCTATGCACATTTTTCAAAAGCTATTATAAAAACATTAAGGGCTCCCATTGTGAACAGAGAGTATAAGAGAAGAGATGCAATCCTGACACACTCTGAGTGTCTTGGACTCAGAGCTCTCCTCCCAGCAGGCACCAATTAAACCGTTCTGATCGAAGTATGAGACAGGGCAACCTCGATGAATGTTGGCACTCAGCCCAGAGGCCAAGAAGGAAGGGAGGAGAATCTGCCTGGCAAATTATTCCTAGAAAGAGCTCTGCAAGTGAGAAAAAGTGGACTGGGGAACAGAAGAATTCATGCTTGCTGTATTCGCTCCTCCCATCCTCTATTAGTCATCTCTGTAAATCAAAGCTACATTTGTTTCTACGTACGTCTCCACAGCACCGTCAGCATTAATCCAGCCTACAAGTGCCACAGCCTCACACCATCCCACTGACCCAGGCACCCAGTGACAAGTGTTTCTGAAATGTCAAGCAAAACAAGGCAGCCTTTAATAAAGGCCACACTGTCTTTTTCTCTGAATTGAAAGCCTGATAGATGGAAGCTAATTGTACTCAACAGATGAGCCAACTTGAGGCATTAACTGTTGCTTTCACTCATTCAGAGATGGGGGAGAAGCCAGTCCCTTCAACTGTCCCATTTACATTACTATGTATAGCATCTCAGTTCACAATAGGACTGTCTTTGGAAGCTAACAGATGTGTGTATATGTGATTCTTTCCCCTCTCCCACCCTCACTAAATGAAAAATTTTGTCATTCGGATCAAAGAACTGCTCTAGCAAGTGTGGGGAGGTTGGTCAGAAAATATGAAGAATAAAATATATTCCTGATGAGTCATTAAAATAATGTATTCTATAAAGCAAAAAGAAAAAAGAAAATGCAGTCTGGTTACATTGCATTTTTAAATGAAGTGTTTATATGTTTTGTCATCAAGAATACTTGCACAATCATAGAAACAACAACAGCAACAAAACAAAACTAAGCCTTTAATTTTTCCCCCTCTGAATACATGTTTATATGCAGAGCATTTTTACCCCTGATTGTACATTCTGTGTGACCACAAAATAAAAACAAAACATTAAGAAGTTACAGAAAGCATTAAGAAATCAGCCATCAATGTTGTAACAGTCAATTTTTCTTAAGTTTAAAAATAAACAAACATACAGTTGATGCTTCTGGAGAAAAGATTAATAGCTGGTTTAAATGTTAAATGCCAGAAAGAAGCATTAAATTATTCCATATGGGCATCTGATGCCATCTAACTGATTCATGTACAAAGCCTCAGTGCACGGCTGCACAATTTCCTCTTCATCAAAGCAGAAATCAATCAAGCTGCAAAGATGTAAAGCAGGTGTAGGTAATACAATATCCACGGGCATTGTGGGCCTCTATCATGCTGGCATCTACTCAGGCTCCCTGTCACACAAGATTTCAATTCATGACATTGGAGCAACTAAATAGAAAACTGGCATGCTGCAAAACAAGATGTCAGGCTTTAGCCTAATCTTGATTTAAAAGAAGATCTCTGGGTTCCAAACAGCCCATAAGTAATTCTTTTAAGGGCAAAGATAGAGAATGATTGCAGACTAGAGCCTTATTTTAAATGTGCTCAGAAAGAAGTCTAAGCTAAAGTGGTAGAGAACATTTTAAGGGACACTAGAAGGAGAAACTTCATCCATTTTTATTTTGGTAAACATAATTAAACATGCAAGCTCTGGTAATCAGCTTCCAAACTTCTCTTCCAAACCCACAAATTGCTCTCTCAAAATTCCAAATCCTTGGCATAGAGAAAACCACCTCAATCCCAATTTGTTGCAGACAACAAATGACACATCATGCTGTAAATACCACCATATGAAATCATTTAGAGTAGTTTCCCTATGGTCATGCCTATAATTCGGAGGCCATAATGAAATCATTTAGAACGCAAACCCCTTCTTTTTTATTGATGGGAATAAAATAAATAAATGTCAAGACCATCCAAATATGCCCTGTTGAAAACTCCTCCACTTCTACTACCGGCACATCGCAGACAACCAAAGATAAATATTTCTTAGTAATGGCACCTCTCTTGGTAAACTCCGGGAAAAGCAAAGTTCCTCGGTCATCCTTTGTACTTCTTGATTTCTAACATGCATTTTAAAATAGTTTCTCTTTTTTACTATTTAATTTCCAATTTACAAAAATTTAAAATTAAACATATCTTGAAAGAAAACTAAAAAATATCCATCAAACCATGATTTAAAGAATACAACTAAGTATTTGTAAACATTTTAAACAGAGAAATAAATGGAAGGAATCCAAGTTAGGTTTAAATAATTCTAATATATGTTTGAGGAAACAAGTATTCTAAATATATTTACAACTGTCTCAAGTTTCTTTATACCGTCTCAACTTTCTTTAAACTGAATAATGGATTTTTAATAGGTATGTAAGTTATTACCATACTTGCATGCCAGCATTGACCTATATATTCCAAAGAGCCCCAATGAGATGAGAAATTTCCTCTGGTATGTATGGGCACATATTATAGGTTTATAGCTTTTTATCTGGCACAGGAAAATGTTTCTATGAGGGCAATTCTGAAATAAACCTCCGTTTGGTTATCAATGATACTCACAGATACAGAACTTTTATTATACACATTAGAAAACTACAACATTACATTACTTTTTGACATAATCGCCATTCAAATTGAGGCACTTGTAATGTCTTACAAAGTTTGAAATTCCTTAGTAGTAGTCGCTTGGCGCCAAATCTGGGCTATTGGGGAGGTGTGATCAAAAACATCCCAACAGAATGCTTCAAAAGTTCTTGGGTGCATCTAGCGGTGTGCGGGTGAGCATTATTGTGAACCAACACCACACCAGAAGTCAGCATGCCCTGACGCTTGTTATGGATGTCTTGTCTGAGTTTTCGTAATGTTTCACAGTAGACTTCTGAATTGATGATCGAACCATGCTCTATGAACTTCACTAGCAGTACTCCTTTGGCATCTTCGCATTTGGTAGGATTACCAAATAGCTTTTTATCTGGCACAGGAAAATGTTTCTATGAGGGCAATTCTGAAATAAACCATTCAAATTGAGGCACTTGTCATAACATCTTACAAAGTTTGAAATTCCTTAGTAGTAGTCGCTCGGTGCCAAATCTGGGCTATTGGGAGGTGATCAAAAACATCCCAATAGAACTGCTTCAAAAGTTTAGCGGTGTGCAGGCGAGCATTATCGTGAACCAACACATCGGAAGTGGTGCCATATAAAATCCTACCAAATGCGAAGAAGTTCTGTATCTGTGAGTATCATTGATAACCAAACGGAGGTTTATTTCTGAATTTCCCTCGTATTTCAAAAATCTTTTAGATAAAATCAGTGGAATTTTATTCCAGTATTGTTTACTTTTACCCTATAAATCCTTTTGGTTACTGTTACAATCTGAGTGCCTTCGCTGCAATTATGAAGCAAGTCCTAGGACTGTGTCTGAAGAAGCCATATAAAAATATATCAGGAAACTGTGATTGGAAGAAAGGATTTCCCACACCAAGAATCCACATGAATGGACCTCTTCATGAATGGGTATCTTACATTCATTGATAAGATTAGAGAAACTGTTGAAAACAAAGCAAAAAGCAATCAATGTAAGGTGTAAATCAGAGTTTCTCCACTGTAACAACTTGTGTGGACTGATTCAGATATACAAAGCTAACTGGGTTGCTGTGAAGATAAAAATGAGGCTGTAGCCCATATATATCATACAAGCTTATCAGAGAATGCAAAAGGAATCAATTAATTATGATTGCAACAATCAGGCCAAATGATATAGAATAAAAAAGACAGCACTGGGGCAAAACTAAATTCACATAACCATTTGCTTTGATTTAAAAACTGAGTTGAAGCAACAAAAAAAGGATCCAGGTAAAGGTTTGCAAAAATCTTGATATGCTCAGATGCACAGAACTGGAAACAAAATTCCCGGAGATCAGTGAAAGAGTAGAAGCTGGCATCCCTATGTTCAAAATTTTTGATAACTATAATATTAATCACATTTTGTAAGGAAACAGATGATTGTATGATTAATTACAAAGCATCAGCAGCCAACAATCATTGAGGGCCTCTCATTGTCAGCCTTGCCTTTTTTCCCAATTTTACAGTAAATAAATGTGAACTTTTGGCCACAAAGCAGAAAATCAAGACGCCTTTGCCCAATTCATAGGTGATTTGGCTTTACTTCACACAGTAAAGGCTGTAATCATTTTTCATGGCTTTGGAAACAAAAACGCTCTTGACACGTGTGCCAAGTGAATTCTTCATGCCCCAATACATTTGACAATTAAACAAGAAATATTGATTCCTCTTTTTTAGGCGAGAAGATGCCTCCTCATGCCCCATATTTTGGGGAAGGAAACAGAGCTGAATGCGAGAGGGAAAAGGCAATCTAAATGAAGGTCCTATGACAAAATGTGACTCCCTTTCCGCAATCACATTCATTATGGGGGGGAAAAAAGCTATCCTGCTGAGCACAAAGATTGCCTGGGAGCAAACTGGTAGACAACAGCTGGTTGAAGATGTATTTAAGTGGCTTAAACCTGGCAACCATCCAGAGATCTTCAGAGAAAATAGGAAATGAGATGCAGAAGAAGAAAAAAACAGAGGCTCCTGAAATAATTTTGCTGAGTATAATTACAGTATTTATATTCATTTAGAAGAAAATGAAAAAGTAGAGAAAGAGGGAAAACCCACTAAGTAGTAATTCTGAAGGCTTCTGAATTGTGTGTCAAGGTTAAAAAAAGAAAATAAAACTTCCCTCCCCTAACTCAGTGTTTTGAATCATTATGTGTTGGGTAGGGTTAACAGATTTGGGCTGCAAAAATATTGATGACACTAGATGGCAGCAAAACTTACATCTTTTGGATATATATATTTTTGCTGCTATCTAGGGTTATCCCGATTTTTGCAGCCCAAATGTAGCAATCATAGCCAGTATATTCGTATTTTCAGTTTGCCAAAAGCAGGCATTTCTTATTAAGCCCCTCATGGTTCAAAGGAAATAATTAGGAAGATTTAGTAACGAAAATCAAGGAGCACAAGAAAAATGGGACTAACATTAAACATAAAGCAAATGAAATTAATAACAGATACAGTAATAAGCCTTAAATCACTATGCCACACAGCAGCACTTGGAAGGATAGCTATGGAGGTCTTGGACAAGAGTCTTCAATGCTGTGATATATTTATCATGAGTAGAATCATGCAGGCAATGATTTTCCTCTATGGAAGCAAAATTGGAGTTTGAAGGGGCAGAACAGAAAGAACATTGATGCTTCTGAATTTTGATGTTGAAGAAGACTTCTGGGAATATCATATATAGCCAAGGGCTCAAAAGGATCTACAAACAAATCCACATGTTGAAACTGATAAGGAAATAGTGGGCGCCATAAGTTCTCCAGCCCTGCCTTAAACTCTAATTAAAAAGCTCTACTCCAAATGTTTACACCTGACAAAATAAATAGTTACCAGAGAGTTTTTTTACATACTGATTTCTCAATTACAGAACAATCTTTTCAGAGAGGTTCTGATGTTCCTTTTTAAAATCTCTTATTCATTCTACTTTTTGCTTTTTTCCCCTCCAATCTCCAAAGAGCAGATAGACATTTAGTACCTTCTCGTCTCCTTCTATACTTTTTCTGGATTTATCATTTTCCTTTACTTTCTGCTTCTCTTATGAAAAACCAGATTATCCCAGCCTATCCATGTCTTTTGGAGCAACTCTCATAGCAACTCAGTAGCCGCTGCTCATCTCAGATACAGACTCTAAAATCCAAAGATGTTTCATTCTTGCATTGAAACAACTGGAAAAAAAATATGATGTTCAAAAGTCCAAATGAATACTAATGTGATCTAAAGTAACTGCATGAGACGACTTGTAGCTTGTTGTACACATGGCTTGTTGGTGATGTCATTGGTCAGCAATGACTCAAGCCCATGCTGAACAAAGAAGCCAATTATGCTAAATGGAAAATTCTTTCTACAGATAGATTTGGTCAGAGGTCTCCAAGGAATAAACAGTGCCAACAATTACTTACAATATGAAAAACAGGAAGGAATTGCTTTCTTTATGTCATCCTTATTTTATCAAATAGCAACTTAGAAATAAAATACATGCAAGTAAAAGGAAATGGCAGGGTCATAAGACTTTGCAGTACTTAATATCATGGTGCTATTGTTGAACTTGAAAGTCAGAAATGGTTGTGTGGTGAGGAAGAAAAA
>NW_015391464.1:0-1720 GCF_001527695.2 Protobothrops mucrosquamatus
GCGAAATATTTTTATATCCAAATTTCTTTTTTCTGACAAAGAGTAAACTGCAGTATGGCAGTTGAAAATGTCAAGGTGTTCACAATCAGACCAATCTGTCTGAACTCCCTATAATTACTCCCTTGACTCTGCTGGCAAAGAGGGGAAGAGAACCTGTGGCTCAGTGACTAAATCACTGACTAGTATGTATAACTGCCCAATCAGACGATGAGGGGGCTGGAGGCTCAATCGTGCAATGAGCAGATAGTAATAATAATAATAATAATAATAATAATAATAATAATAATAATAATAATAATAATAATAATAATAATAATAATAATAATAATAATAATAATAATAATAAAAAGTTGGAAGGGACCTTGGAGGTCATTTAGTCCAACCCCCTGCTCAGGCAGGAAACCCTATACCAGGGGTAGGCCACCTTGGCTCTTTTATGACTGGTGGACTTCAACTCCCAAAATTCCTGAGCCAGCCACGCTGAGGGAAAAGGGAGAGGTTTCCAAGCTGAGCCTCCGTTGATAAAGAACTGAGTTCTCTGCCCCACGTATTTGTCCCATCCAGGAAAAAACTAACCATTCTGATGTGTTGAGAAAGGTATTTTGGCAGCTCTCCATTTCCCTTGCTTCTCCAACGGACATTCTCACTTCCTGAAAACAGGGCTTAAATACCCATCGCTCCAGCCCCAGCGCACATTCCCCCTGAACCAGCACCATGAAGGCTGCGCACAGCCTCCTCCTGCTTCTGGGCCTCCTCTTCCTCTTGACGGACCTGCTCCCTTCGATGGGACAAATAGGTAAGGGGGGGCACCCCTCCACACACACACCGGCTCTTATAACTTTACTCTTTCCAAGGGCTTCATCCTGCTGATCCCGGAGGCTTCATCTGCTTTTCCTGATAGCTCTGCAGATTGCCCAGCCCATGAAGCAAGAGCCATCAGATACAGAACAGAATAACAGAGTTGGAAAGGACCTTGGAGGTCCTCTAGTCCAACCCCCTGCTCATGGAAGAAACCCTACACCATTTCGGACAAATGGCTGTCCAGTCTCTTTTTAAAGACTTCCAGTGTTGGAGCCTTCACCGCTTCTGGAGGCAGGTTGTTCCACTGGTTAATTGTTCTGTCAGGAAGTTTCTCCTTAGTTCTAGGCTGCTTCTCTCCTTGATGAGTTTCCACCCGTTGCTTCTTGTCCTTCCTCCGGGTGCCTTAGAGCAGGGGTCCTCAACCTTGGCAACTTTAAGAATTCTGGGAGTTGAAGTCCCAGAAGTCCTGAGCCAGCCATGCTGAGGGGAAAGGGAGAGGTTTCCAAGCTGAGCCAGGCTGGCTCAGGAATTCTGGGAGTTGAAGTCCACAAGTCAAGAGGGGGCCATAGTTCCCCCATGCTGGCTCAGGAATTCTGGGAGTTGAAGTCCACGAGTCACAAAAGAGCCAAGGTTGCCTACCCCTTCTCTAGGTCATGGGGTCTCCAAACTGAGGAATTCTGGGAGTTGAAGTCCACAAGTCATAAAGGGGGCCATAGTTTCTCCCATGCTGGCTCAGGAATTCTGGGAGTTGAAGTGCACGAGTCATAAAAGAGCCAAGGTTGCCTACCGCTGGTCTAGAGTCTCCTGCTTGAACAGGGGGTTGGACTAGAAGACCTCCAAGGTCCCTTCCGTTATTCTGGTCTGAAGAATAATGTTCCTGCAGCTCTCTGTCCCTTCTGCTTGGTTCTCCTCCATCTTC
>NW_015391464.1:11133-12499 GCF_001527695.2 Protobothrops mucrosquamatus
CCTCCTCCTCCTCCTCCTCCTCCTCCTCCTCCTCTCCACAACCCCCCCTCCCTTCTAGCAAACAACAACCAAACTCAGGGAGCACCAAGGTCCCCTGAGTCACCCTCCTCCTCCTCCTCCTCCTCCTCCTCCTTCCCCTCCTCTAATTTACTCCATTCTAGTACTGATAATGTTACCATCATAATAAAAGTTAGTGTCCAGTTTATATTCCAAAATTGCAGCTAACTCCTCTGCATATTCAGCCACTGGTAAAGTTGCCCCAGTCGTTTGGCAACTTTCTACACACGTTTGCATCTCTAAAATAGTTTGAGAAGTTTTTTGGGTTTTTTTTATCATCCTTGGAGCAGAGCAGGTCAACAAACGGGTGGATTCTATTTCAAGAGCTTTCAAATATATCTCTACTAATTCCTTCTGCATCTTGATTCCCTCTTTGGTCAAAGAAGAGGGTTTTTTTAAAGCCGCTTAGTAATTCTAGCAGTTCAGAAATGATAAAAATCAGAAAGGTTTCAGCCACCCACAGCAAAGCAGACCAATTACAAGTTACTACGCTAAGAAACTAAAACCAGAGCATTCAGTCTTTGTGTTCTCCATCAGATTTTTTCTTTTTTTTGATCCACACTTGTTTATTTTGGCTTGTCTTAGCAGCTTTCTTCTTTCTTGTTATTTAACACTAAAGAATTCCCCCAAATGGTGCAGGTCGTCAAAAAGGCTGGACTTGAAGACCTCCAAGGTCCCTTCCAGCTTCTATTCTATTCTATTCTATTCTATTCTATTCTATTCTATTCTGTTCTGTTCTGTTCTGTTCTGTTCTGTTCTGTTCCATCTTCTATTCCATTCCATTCCATTCCATTCTATTCTATTCTATTCTACTCTACTCTACTCTACTCTACTCTATTCTACTCTGTTCTGTTCTATTCTATTCTATTCTATTCTATTCTATTCTATTCTAGAACTAGAATAGTTTCCAGAACTAAGGAGAAACTTCCTGACAGTGAGAACAATTAACCAGTGGAACAACCTGCCTCCAGAAGCAGTGAATGCTCCAACACTGGAGGTTTTTAAGAAGAGACTGGACAGCCATTTGTCCGAAATGGTATAGGGTTTCCTGCCTGAGCATGGGGTTGGACTAGATGACCTTCAAGGTCCCTTCCAACTTTATTATTATTATTATTATTATTATTATTATTATTATTATTATTATTATTATTATTATTATTATTATTATTATTATTATTATTATTATTATTATTATTCTAATTTCTATTCTATATTTCTATTTTATTCTAATTCTGTTCTGTTCTGTTCTATTCTATTCTATATTTCTATTCTATATTTCTATTCTATTCTATTCTAATTTCTATTCTAT
>NW_015391464.1:16489-17817 GCF_001527695.2 Protobothrops mucrosquamatus
TAATAATAATAATAATAATAATAATAATAATAATAATAATAATAATAATAATAATAATAATAAAAGTTGGAAGGGACCTTGGAGGTCATTTAGTCCAACCCCCTGCTCAGGCAGGAAACCCTATACCAGGGGTAGGCCACCGTGGCTCTTTTATGACTGGTGGATTTCAACTCCCAGAATTCCTGAGCCAGCCATGCTGAGGGAAAAGGGAGAGGTTTCCAAGCTGAGCCTCCGTTGATAAAGATCTGAGTTCTCTGCCCCACCTATTTGTCCCATCCAGGAAAAAACTAACCGTTCTGATGTGTTGAGAAAGGTATTTTGGCAGCTCTCCATTTCCCTTTCTTCTTCAACGGGCATTCCCACTTCCTGAAAACAGGACTTAAATACCCAGCGCTCCAGCCCCAGCGCACATTCCCCCTGAACCAGCACCATGAAGGCTGCGCACGGCCTCCTCCTGCTTCTGGGCCTCCTCTTCCTCTTGACGGAGCTGCCCCCTTCGATGGGACAAAAAGGTAAGGGGGGGCACCACCCCCAATACAGGAAATTTTGGCAACCTCATAGCCGTTCTTATAACTTTAGTTTTTCCAAGGGCTTCATCCTGCTGATCCCGGAGGCTTCATTTCCTTTTCATGACAGCTCTGCAGATTGCCCGGCCCCATGAAGCAAGAACAGAACATCAGAACAGAACAGAATAACAGAGTTGGAAGGGACCTTGGAGGTCCTCTAGTCCAACCCCCTGCTGAGGCAGGAAACCCTATATCATTTCAGACAAATAGCTGTCCAGTCTCTTTTTAAAGACTTCCAGTGTTGGAGCCTTCATCGCTTCTGGAGGCAGGTTGTTCCACTGGTTAATTGTTCTCACTCTCAGGAAGTTTCTCCTTAGTTCTAGGTTGCTTCTCTCCTTGATGAGTTTCCACCCATTGCTTCTTGTCCTTCCTCCGGGTGCCTTAGAGCAGGGGTCCTCAACCTTGGCAACTTTCAGAATTCTGGGAGTTGAAGTCCCAGAAGTCCTGAGCCAGCCATGCTGAGGGGAAAGGGAGAGGTTTCCAAGCTGAGCCAGGCTGGCTCAGGAATTCTGGGAGTTGAAGTCCACCAGTCATGAGGGGGCCATAGTTCCCCCATGCTGGCCCAGGAATTCTGGGAGTTGAAGTCCACCAGTCATGAGGGGGCCATAGTTCCCCCATGCTGGCCCAGGAATTCTGGGAGTTGAAGTCCACGAGTCATGAGGGGGCCATAGTTCCTCCATGCTGACTGAGGAATTCTGGGAGTTGAAGTCCACGAGTCATGAGGGGGCCATAGTTCCCCCATGCTGGCTCAGGAATTCTGGG
>NW_015391464.1:27108-29046 GCF_001527695.2 Protobothrops mucrosquamatus
CTTTTTTACATCGCGGTGACCAAAACTGGATGCAGTATTCCAAGTGTGGCCTTACCAAGGCCTTGTAAAGTGGTATTAACACTTCACGTGATCTTGATTCTATCCCTCTGTTAATGCAGCCTAGCACTGTGTTGGCCTTTTTGGCAGCTGCAGCACACTGCTGGCTCATATTTAGGTGATTGTCCACTAGGACTCCGAGATCCCTCTCACAGTTGCTACTATTGAGCAAGGTACCCCCTATACTATACCTGTACATTTCGTTTTTCTTGCCTAAATGTAGAACCTTACTTTTTTCACCATTGAATTTCATTTTGTTAGATAGCACCCAGTGTTCAAGTCTGTCCAGATCCTCCTGTATCCTAAGCCTGTCTTCTGGAGTGTTGGCTATTCCTGCCAGCTTGGTGTCGTCTGCAAATTTGATGAGTTCCCCATCTATCCCCTCGTCCAGATCGTTGATATAGATATTGAAGAGCACTGGGCCCAGAACAGAGCCCTGGGGCACCCCACTGCACACTTCCCTCCATGTAGATGTGGTTCCATTGAGGACCACACGCTGAGTACAGCCAGTCAGCCAGTTACGGATCCATCTGGTGGTGGTGCTTTCTACTCCACATTTTTCTATCTTGTCAAGTAGTAGGTTGTGATCTACTTTATCAAATGCCTTACTGAAGTCCAAGTAAATTATGTCCACAGCATTCATCTGATCCACTAATTTTGTCACTTGGTCAAAGAATGCAATAAGATTTGTCTGGCATGATCTGTTTTTGACAAACCCACGTTGGCTTTTAGTAATGACTTTGTTTGCCTCTAGGCGTTTGTTGATGCGTTGTTTGATTATCTTTTCTGGAATCTTCCCAGGTATTGAGGTCAGGCTGATAGGTCTTTAATTTCCTGGGTCCATTTTTTTTCCTTTTTGTAGATGGGAACTACATCAGCTCTTTTCCAGTCCTCTGGTAGTTCCTCTGTGCTCCAGGATCTTTGAAAAATATAGTTCAATGGTTCTGAGATCACATCTGCCAGTTCCTTGAGAACCTTGGGATGTAATCCATCTGGTCCTGGCGATTTGAACTCGTCTAGGCTGGACAGGTGCTCACTTACCATTTTCTTGCCTATCTTAACTTGCGTTTCTATACTGTTTTTTATGGCACTATTTTTGATAGGTTGGTCTGTTTTTTCCCTTTGTGTAAAGACAGATGCAAAAAACGAGTTAAATAGTTCTGCTTTCTCCCTGTTGCTTGATACCTTCTTGCCACTTTCACCCACTAATGGACCAATAATTTCCTTCACCTTTTTCTTGTTTTTTACATGTTGAAAGAAGCTTTTTTTGTTATCTTTGACTTTGGTCGCAAGCCTTAGTTCATTTTGACCCTTGGCTTTCCTCACTTCATCTTTGGAGGCTCGGGCTATTTGCTGATATTCTGACTTAGTTATGTGCCCCTCTTTCCACTTTCTATACTTGCCCTTTTTATCTTTCAATTTATCAGAGAGTTCTTTATGCAGCCATGCTGGTTTCTTTTGAGAGCTGTTATTTTTCCTCTTTGTTGGTATTGTGCTGGACTGGGCTTTTATTATCTCACTTTTCAGAATTTCCCAAGCTTCTTGAGTTGTTTTCCCCTTGAGGATTCTCATCCATGGAATCCTTCCCAAGCCCTCTCTAAGTTTATTGAAATTAGCTCTCTTGAAGTCCAAGAGTCTAGTTTGACTGTGTTCTATTGCTTGTGCTTCCATAATGTTGAATCCCAATATTGCATGATCACTTCCTCCCAGGGTTCCTATGGCTTCAACACCTTCTATCATTTCATCTCTGTTAGTGAGAATTAGATCCAAAATGGCTAATCCCCTAGTTCCCTTCTCTACTTTTTGGGAGACAAAGTTGTCTGCTAGGTTTGCCAGGAACCTATTTGATCTTCCACTTGATGCAGAGTTTGTCTCCCAGTT
>NW_015391464.1:30906-33308 GCF_001527695.2 Protobothrops mucrosquamatus
ATGGCCCCATGTCGTTAGTCCTCCCAGGGCCGCCGAGCTGCCGTCGCGTCGAGCTATTGGCCGCCGCCGTATCAGGCCGCCGCCACATCTGGCCGCCGTTCTTCCTGGCCGTTCTTTCTGGCCATTAGGCCCCGAAACGTCCGGTCGGCGATTTCCCAGCCGCCAGGTCCCAAGTCCTCCGGCAGCCAGTACTCCCGGCAGCCAGTACTCAAGATATATGTCACTGGTGGGACCACACTTGGAATTGTTCGTCTGATTCTGGTCACCACAATATAAAAAAAGGAAGGCTGAGACTCTAGAAAGAGTGCAGAGAAGACCAATCATGATAGATAGATAGATAGATAGATAGATGGATGGATGGATGGATGGATGGATGGATGGATGGATGGATGGATGGATGGATGGATAGATAGATAGATAGATAGATAGATAGATAGATAGATAGATAGATAGATAGATAGATAGATAGATAGATAGATAGATAGATAGATAGATAGATAGATAGATAGATAGATGATAGATAGATAACCTTTATTGTCATTGTTTTACTGTGGGCATACTGTCACACATTAAAAATGAAATTCTGTTGCCTACTCTCAAAAGTGTACAAATACATAACACACATATAAAAATGCTATATACAACATATGTATATATACCTACACCTTTGCATATAAATACATATAAATAATAATCACTGTCCATCATGAATACATAATGGAAAGAGGGAGCTTGAGAGTTCACAAAATTGAGGCTATATGGAACAAAATGGTGACTGAATATGGATGTTTTGCTTCGGATACCACAAAGCCCCCTTACTGAAGGTAAGAAGGAAAACAGGTCATGAAGAGGATGTGTAGTGTCCCAGACAATCTTGCAGACCCTGCTCAAGCAGCGCTTATGTGCCATGGATGGAAGGAAGGAACTGCCAATAATATTTTCTGCTGTCCTCACCACTCTCTGCACCGCCTTCCTGTCTGAAGCAGGGATGCTTCTAACCCAGACTGTGATGCTGTATGACAGGATGCTCTCGATCATCCCTCTGTAGAAAGTGGTGAGGACAGGGGAAGGAAGATGTGCTTTTCTCATGCGATGCAGAAGAACATGCAGGGGCTGCTGTGCCCGCTTCACCAGTATCTCTCTGTAGAGCGACCAAGCCGGTCTACCCGCTAGCTGCACACCCAGAAATTTGATAATAAACCCCCTCTTCCCCATGACAGCCCTTCAAGGAGTGGAAGTCGGGTCTCCCCTGAGTTTTCTCTTCGTTATTTGCACAGATGCTTTAATCTGTGGATTCCTACACTGTGCAGAGGTTGGATTTGGCCTTTGCTTCACTGGGGCTTTGGGACTGCTTCTTTTCTGGGACCTGTTTCTCGTCCTGAGGACTGCCCTGGTCTTGTGCCTGGAGCCCTGCCTGGTGGATTGGGCATGGAACCCTAGGGGGACCTTGCCCCTGTGAGCGTGCTCCTACTCTGGGGGCTTTCTTGGTACTATAAGGGCTGTTGTTTTGGGGGGACTGAGGGTGGCTTCCTTCAGGGTAGGGTGAGGGTGGAGCCTTACCGGTTGCTGGAGGGCCACTGTTTAAGACAACTCTTTGGAAGCCTGCATTGCCTTGACCACCTGGGTCATAACAAAGAAAGCCCAGTGGCTTTTTGAGCGACCAAGAAGGCTCAGTTGTACACTGAACAATTAAAAGAAGTAGATATATTTAGCCTAATAGGTATAGGAATATTCTGTAGTGGACAAATATGATTGGACACACAAGGAGTTTGTCTCTGGTGCAAATTCCTTCTGTGCAGATAACGAAGAGAAAACTCAGGGAAGACCTGACTTCCATTCCTTGAAGGGCTGTCATGGGGAAGAGGGGGTTGATTTATCATTTCCCCAAGAACCTGGGGGTGGGACAAGAAGCAATGGGTGGAATCTCCTCAGCGAAAGACCCAACATGGCAGAAGGGGACAACTTGATGCAGCTGATTTGCCCCAGCCAACTTCTGGTGGGACAACTCACTGCAGACACAATTCAACTCAAGAGAAGGACAAGTGAATTGCAGTGGGCCTTGTCTTGCTTTAGGTTTGAACCCTCTCAAATATGCCAATATCTGAAGGGCTGGCCCAAAGAGGAGGGGGTCAGCTTATCTTCCAAAGCATCAGCAGGCAGGACAAGAAACAATGGATGGAAACTAAACAAGGAGAGATCCCAAAGCAGCAGCAGCTGCTTCTTCTTCTTCTTCTTCTTCTTCTTCTTCTTCTTCTTCTTCTTCTTCTTCTTCTTCTTCTTCTTCTTCTTCTTCTTCTTCTTCTTCTTCTTCTTCTTCTTCTTCTTCTTCTTCTTCTTCTTCTTCTTCTTCTTCTTCTTCTTCTTCTTCTTCTTCTTCTTCTTCTTCTTCTTCTTCTTCTTCT
>NW_015391464.1:35725-58558 GCF_001527695.2 Protobothrops mucrosquamatus
GGCGTTTCATCTCTCTCAGCTCCTCGGTAAACCAAGGAGCTAGTTGAGATCTGCGTCGGGTCAGAGGCCGCAACGGCACGACTCGGTCCAGTGCTGCGGCTGCGGCCACATCCCAGGCCGCCGCCAGATTTTCCGCCGAGTCGTGGCCTAGATCCTCCGGATATGGCCCAAGCTCCGTCAGAAACCTCTCCGGGTCCATGTTCTGTTCTTATTCTTCTATTATTCTATTCTATTCTATTCTATTCTATTCTATTCTATTCTATTCTATATTTTCTATTCTATTCTATTCTATTCTATTCTACTCTGCTCTGCTCTGCTCTGCTCTGCTCCGCTCCGCTCCGCTCCATTCCATTCCATATTCTACTCTACTCTACTCTACTCTACTCTACTCCACTCCACTCCACTCCACTCCACTCCACTCCACTCCACTCTATTCTATTCTATTCTATTCTATTCTATTCTATTCTATTCTATCTTTCTATTCTATTCTATTCTATTCTATTCTATTCTATTCTATTCTATTCTATTCTATATTCTATTCTATTCTATTCTTTATTCTATTCTATTTTATATTCTATTCTATTTTATATTCTATTCTACTCTACTCTACTCTACTCTACTCTACTCTACTCTATTCTATTCTATTCTATTCTACTCTATTCACTATTCTATTCTATTCCATTTATTCTATTCTATTCTATTCTATTCTATTCTGCTTTATTCCTATTCCATTCCATTTTTTCTCTATTCTATTCTATTCTATTCTGTTTTCTGTTCTGTTCTGTTCTGTTCTATTGTTATTTTACTGTTCTGTTCTGTTCTACTTCATATTCTGTTCTATTCTGTTCTATTCTATACCAGACAAATTATCAAACAGAAAATAAGGCCCTAACTGAGGATCCACCAACCTCACTTACTGGAGAGGGTTGGGTTCCCAGCTGAGTCTGGGTGCTTCTCACTTCCTGTTAGTATCCTGAACATCCTGGTTTTCTTGATGCCTCCCTGTTTCCTCACCTGCTAATCGCTTTCACCCCTGGCCTCCATGTTGCAAGACAGGGATGGAACTGGCTGAGCCCCAGCTGTGACCGAGACACCCAATGGCTTCAGTCAAGGTACACTTTGTAATTCCAATGTGCAAACATGTGTGGTTACTCAGGATCCTATTTTGCAACCCAGGATCCAGGAAGGAGCAGCAGTCCCAGGCTCGCCCGCTCTGCCCTGCACAAAGTCCGGTTGTAAACACGATGGGCTTCCGTTGATAAAGATCTGAGTTATCTGCCCCACCTATTTGTCCCATCCAGGGAAAAACTAACAATTCTGATGTGTTGAGAAAGGTATTTTCGCAGCTCTCCATTTCCCTTTCTTCTCCAACCGGCTTTCCCACTTCCTGAAAACAGGACTTAAATACCCAGCGCTCCAGCCCCAGCGCACATTCCCCCTGAACCAGCACCATGAAGGCTGCGCATGGCTTCCTCCTGCTTCTGGGTCTCCTCTTCCTCTTGACGGAGCTGCCCCCTTTGATGGGACAAATAGGTAAGGGGGGGCAGCCCTCCACACACACACCGGCTCTTATAACTTTACTCTTTCCAAGGGCTTCATCCTGCTGATCCCGGAGGCTTCATCTGCTTTTCCTGACAGCTCTGCAGATTGCCCAGCCCCATGAAGCAAGAACAGAACATCAGAACAGAACAGAATAACAGAGTTGGAAGGGACCTTGGAGGTCATCTAGTCCAACCCCCTGCTCAGGCAGGAAACCCTATACCATCTCGGACAAATGGCTGTCCAGTCTCTTCTTTAAAACTTCCAGTGTTGGAGCATTCACCGCTTCTGGAGGCAGGTTGTTCCACTGGTTAATTGTCCTCACTGTCAGGAAGTTTCTCCTTAGTTCTAGGTTGCTTCTCTCCTTGGTGAGTTTCCATCCGTTGTTTCTTGTCCTGCCTTCAGGCGCTTTGCAGAATGGCTTGACTCCCTCTTCTTTGGGGCAGCCCTCCAAATACCTTAACCCTGCTACGCTGTCCCCCCTCGTCCTTCTCTAACTGGCTGAGATGAAACGGCCTTTTCTGAACTTCTACAGAGGTTCAAGATCTGAATCCCCTTCGAAGCAAATTGAGACAACCGAAGCCCGCGATTTACATGACCTCACAAATAAGAAGCGGGAATGTTACGGTGCTGCATTATGACATTATTTTCCATGAACTTAAACTGGGAATTATTCTGGTTTTTGCATACAATAGACGCCCCAGGAGGGGCTGATTAAGCTCCCCCTCCTTTGGGAGAGCTGGGACAGACGTCGGTTGATTGTTTTGATCTTTTTATTTCTTTCTACAACAACATTGGGTATGTCTAGTTTAATGTGAAGAGAAGGACGAGGGGGGACATGATAGCAGTGTTCCAGTATCTCAGGGGCTGCCCCAAAGAAGAGGGAGTCAAGCTCTTCTCCAAAGCACATGAAGGCAGGACAAGAAGCAACAGGTGGAAACCAATCAAGGAGAGAAGCAACCTAGAACTAAGGAGAAACTTCCTGAGAGTGAGGACAATTAACCAGTGGAACAACCTGCCTCCAGAAGTTATGGGTGCAGGAATTGAGTATGTCCAGTTTAATGAAGAGAAGGACAAGGGGGGACATGGTAGCAGTGTTCCAGTCTCTCAGGGGCTGCCCCAAAGAAGAGGGAGTCAAGCTATTCTCCAAAGCACCTGAAGGCAGGACAAGAAGCAACGGATGGAAACTAATCAAGGAGAGAAGCAACCTGGAACTAAGGAGAAACTTCCTGACAATTAGAACAATTAGCCAGTGGAACAACCTGCCTCCAGAAGCGGTGAATGCTCCAACACTAGAAGTTTTTAAGAAGAGACTGGACAGCCATTTGTCCGAAATGGTATAGGGTCTCCTGCCTGAGCAGGGGGTTGGACAAGATGACCTCCAAGGTCCCTTCCAACTTTATTATTATTATTATTACTATTACTATTACTACTACTACTACTATTATTATTATTATTATTACTATTATTATTACTATTATTATTATTATTATTATTATTATTATTATTATTATTATTATTATTATTATTATTATTATTATGGATCATCGCACAGTCAGCCAGATGTTCAGACTGGATTTGGCATTTTGTATACCTATTATTATTATTATTATTATTATTATTATTATTATTATTATTATTATTATTATTATTATTATTATTATTATTAAATCTTACTGCTGTTGAAATGGGAAGCAACTTGCAGAGGACTGTTAATATGCCTCAGCTTCACTCCCTGCCTGTTCAAGAGGCCTTCGTTGTCCGGCCGTGGATTGCTTAAAAGAATTATTACACAACGCCAAATGTTAAACATTCCTGTGTTGATCCTTTCATATTTTTTGTTTGAGAAGTTCAGCGTAACACGCTGACGTGGAA
The DNA here is from genome assembly GCF_001527695.2 of Protobothrops mucrosquamatus. NCBI lineage: Eukaryota > Metazoa > Chordata > Lepidosauria > Squamata > Viperidae > Protobothrops > Protobothrops mucrosquamatus. Next base: position 39,140 of record NW_015391464.1, read on the forward strand.
GAAAGCCACAAATTTCTCTGAATGTTCTGCTTTTCAGTGAAGCCTGGGCAGTGTCCCAAGGCGACAACAGGTGCCGTCCTTCCTTGTTCCCAGAGGTGTGAAAGTGACGAGGACTGTTCGGGAAAGCAGAAGTGTTGCCTTTTTGCTTGCAGCGTTGTGTGCAAGGATCCTGTCTAAGGTATGTTGAAGGAAAAGTCTTCATCCTGGTTCAGTTCAAGCCGGGAATAAACAAACATGGAGACTGCTTTAGAAAGAAGGTTGCAATTTATTGAGGAGGAGAGCCAGAGAGAAAGATGGCTCTGGAAGAAAAGAGGGAGAGCACATGTAGGGAGCGGGGTTTTATACCCTCTGGAGCCTTTTGTTTGGAGTTGTTCCTGTGGCATGAACTTTGACCTGAGTCTGAGTGTTCGTTTCTGGTCTTCTGATGGTGGTGGGTTAATCCTATTATATCCCAAAGGTCAATCCTGCTTCCCTGGGGCTGGGGCTGATGACTCTTAGATTTTTGGTGTTGATTCTAGGGATCTTTCTTCCTAATCCCAGTTTCCTGACTCCAGTCTTTCTGACAAGATTATCACATCTGCAATTCTGCAGACTTGGTTTCTGCTTGGGACAGAGACTTGGGGGCAGGGTTGGTTTCTGCTTTTAAAATCCTTTAGGGAAATATATTCTGCCCTTTTAAATATTTCCAGAAATATTTCTTTCTCTGGAGGGGGGGGAGGCTGACTTCCCACAAATAAGAGCACTGAGTCTTAGGCCACTCTGTAGAGTCTTGCAGATCCCAAAGTGGATTGGATCCAAGCAGGGATCCCTGAGGCTTCCATCTTTCTTGGGATTGCTTGGGTGAGCCAAACCCCAAATCCGATTAGGATAAAAGGAGAACGACCGGGTCTTCTCCGGCCATTAGAGACTAGAGATGGTCTGATTCTGGCATGGAAAGATCGGGGGGGGAGTGTCGTGATTCCGTGCCAGCCTGTGTTCCCAACAGCTGAGTCTGAGGAATCTGAGGAGGAGGTGGAGGAGGCATTGGAAGGACCATCAGGGTCAGAGGGAGGCTCTGATGAATTACAAGACTCATGGCTTGATGAAGAGCCTGGGCCCTCCAGTCGTGTTCCTGATGAAGCTCAGCTGTGTGAGGGAACTGAGTCAGACTCAGACAACGCACACCTGATGGACTTGCTAATTGATGCTTGCGCACGCAGGCAATTAGCAAGAGTAAATCAGCAGCAGTCAATGGGACAACTCCAGAGAAAACGGAGAAGGCACTGAGAGGCAATGCCTTGGAACTGCTGTATAAAAAGAGGAGGTGTGGGCGGTGCTGGTTGCTGAAGGCAACCATTTGTAAGAACTTCCAGGGATCATGGTCTGTTTGTTTTACCAATGAATGTTTTGTTTAAACTCCTGCTCTGTTTGCTTTTTTAACCAATTATCTGTTGGAAAAGTATTCTGTTGTTTTTGTTTTTGAGCAAACTTATCAGGACTGTTTTTGAAATAAAAAGGGGTTGCTTTTCCCAGCCTCCTGTTAAAGAGGGGTTTGTTTTTGTGACGCAACAAAGATGGACGTAGGCTGGGACAGAACAGGGGCAGCTCTTTGACGGCAGAGGATCTGGTCTTCTGTGCTCCTGGCAAGGAAGGTCCTGATCCTGCACATTTATTGGATATTTATCAAGAAGGCTTCTCAAAGGCCACTGCGGCTTCAAGGGATCCCTCATGCCCGACTCTCTTTCTTTTCACAGGATCCTCTCAGTGATGGCGGGGCCTTTCTGCACAGGACCTTCGGCCTTCTGAATTGTGGCCAGTGCATCCATTTGACCCAAAGACCCTTCTTCTGGAGAGACCCTCTCCCCCCCCCCAACCCACGCTGGATTTATTCCTTCTTTTCTGCAATAAAGCATTGGCTCCCCCTTCCCACTCAAACTCAGGTGTCTTCCTTTGCCCCTGGTTCCCTCCCCACACTGCCATTCCCCTGGGAAAACAAGAGGGGCGGAGACCCCAAGGTGCTTTTCCAAAAGGCAACTGGACTTTCTTGGTTTATTCCAAATTGAAAACATTTCACTTCTCATCCAAGAAGCTTCTTCGGTTCTGACTGAATGTGGGGACTGGATGTTGGAAAATGGAACGATGTTTACACACACACACAAACGTATATAATATACATAGGCCAGAGCAGACCCTAAGAACTAAAATCATGCGTCCTCAACAGCCGCTCTCCAACGGTGAGCAATCTTCTATCGTTTATACGCAGGGGTAGTCAACCTTGGCTCTTTTATGACTCGTGAACTTCAACTCCCAGAATTCCTGAGCCAGCCATGCTGAGGGGAACGGGAGAGGCTTCCAAGCTGAGCCATGCTGGCTCAGGAATTCTGGGAGTTGAAGTCCACGAGTCATGAGGGGGCCATAGTTCCCCCATGCTGGCTCAGGAATTCTGGGAGTTGAAGTCCACAAGTCATAAAGGGGGCCATAGTTCCCCCATTCTGGCTCGGGAATTCTGGGAGTTGAAGTCCACGAGTCATGAGGGGGCCATAGTTCCCCCATGCTGGCTGAGGAATTCTGGGAGTTGAAGTCCACCAGTCATGAGGGGGCCATAGTTCCCCCATGCTGGCTCAGGAATTCTGGGAGTTGAAGTCCACGAGTCNAGTCATGAGGGGGCCATAGTTCCCCCATGCTGGCTCAGGAATTCTGGGAGTTGAAGTCCACCAGTCATGAGGGGGCCATAGTTCCCCCATGCTGGCTCAGGAATTCTGGGAGTTGAAGTCCACCAGTCATAAAAGAGCCAAGGTTGCCCACCCCTGGTTTATAGAATCAACTGCAGGAACTGCCCCTGCAATTACGTTGGGGAAACAGCCCAAAGGCTCAGGACGAGGGTCCATGAACGTGAACTGGCGATTAAAAGGCAGGAGCAGCGCTCACAAGTGTGGACCCACATGGCCAACCTGGACCATACATTCCATCTGGAAAACGCACAGGCCATCGCTCGTGAGACCGCCAAGGGCGGCCGCCTTTTCAAAGAAGCCTGGCTTTCGGATGAAAACTCCACCAACCGGCACACAGACCTCCTACCGGCATACCAGACCCTTAGAAAGTGGGAGAGTCAACGTTGCAATCCACAGAGTAGATGGCCACCCCTCACGGTGCAAAAGCAAGATCGTGGTTTTACAAATGGGGAAACTGTGATCTCTAGGGAAGACAGCAAACCGGAAAAAGGAGGGGGGGAGGGAAAATTACAACGAGATAGCAACAGGCAAGACTGGAGTGACAGGGCTATGGGTGAGGCAGTAACAGCTGCTATGGGAAGGGAGGAGAAACTAATGGTGTGTCAAGATCAGGTGTGGAAAACGGACGCACGGAAGCAGCTCGGAAGGAGAGACAAAAAAGGGGGGGAGAATAGTGAGCAGGAAGAATCTTAACATCTTTTTTTATGACATGGTGACCAAAATTGGCTGCAGTATTCCAGGTGTGGCCTCACTAGGGTTTTATAAAGTGGTACTAATACTTTGTGTGATCTTGATTCTATGCCTCTGTTTATACAACCCAGGATTATATTAGCTTTTTTGGCTGCTGCTGCTGCACATTGCTGGCTCATGGTCAAGTGATCGTCCACTAGGACTCCAAGGTCCCTCTCCCAGTGGCTGTTTTTGAGCCAGGTCTTGCCCAATCTGTACTTATATCTTTGATTTTTCTTGCCTAAATTTAAAACTTTGATTTTCTCCACATTAAATATCATTTTGTTGGATAGGGCCCATTGTTCCAGTTTGTCAAGATCTTTTTGGATCCTGAGTTTGTCTTCTGGGGTGTTGGCTACTCCTGCCAGTTTGGTGTCATCTGCAAATTTGATGAGTTCCCCTTCAATTCCCTCCTCTAAGTCATTGATGAAGATATTGAACAGTCCTGGGCCTAAGACGGAACCTTGTGGTACCCCACTGCTTACTTCTCTCCGTGTGGATGTAGTGCCGTTGAGGACTACTCGTTGAGTACGGTTTGCCAGCCAGCTACAGATCCATCTGGTGGTGATGTTGTCTATTCCTCCTTTTTCTAGTTTACCAAGGAGTAGGTTGTGGTCTACTTTGTTGAATGCCTTACTGAAATCTAAGTATACTATGTCCACTGCATTTTGCTGTTCTAGTAGTTTAGTCACTTTATCAAAGAATGAAACGAGATTGGTTTGGCATGATCTGTTTTTAACAAACCCGTGCTGGCTACTAGTTAGAACTTTGTTTCCTATTGTTTTTTGAAAAGCTCCTTTGGGACAACCATGACCTGGATGATGGAGCATCTCCATGAACAAGAGGGGCTGAGATGCAGAGGGAGAGAGAACAAGGAAAGATCCCTGATGGGCCAATCTTAGAGAAAGGAAGCCCAGACTGTGAATAAATAAAGGGAATTACAGAATTACAGACCTGGAAGGGACTTTTCAGGTCATCTAGTCCAACCCCCTGCTCAAGCAGGAGACCCCTACACCATTCCAGACAAATGGTTGTACAATCTCTTTTTGAAAACCTCCAGAGATGAGGTTTTCCAGCATCCACAACTTCTGGAGGCAGGTTGTTCCATTGGTTAATTATCCTCATTGTCAGGAAATTCCTCCTTAGTTCCAGGTTGCTTCTCTCCTTCATTAGTTTCCATCCGTTGCTTCTTGTCCTGCCTTCAGGTGCTTTGGAGAATAAGTTGACCCCCTCTTCCCTCTGACTGTCCCTCAACTATTGGAAGACTGCTCTCATGTCACCCCTGGTCCTTCTCTTCCTTAAATTAGACATATCCAATTCCTGCAGCTGTGCTTCCTATGTTTTTATGTCCAGTCCCCTGATCATCTTTGTTGCTCTTCTCTGCACTCTTTCTAGAGTCTCAGCATCTTTCAAGCAGTCCAAGCAGTTGGGTAATTGGATTAAAGTTTCCTGGGTGGATGGCTTTCCAGCCTCTGCTTGAACACCCCCCCCCCCCGGTGAAAGGAAGCCCATTGTATTGGCATCGTTGTCCAACTCTTCTAGCAATGAGGATTTTTTTCCCCTCAGTCCATTGATTCTGCTTCCTGTAACTCACACCCCCTTTCGCTCTCTGGAATGAGAGAGAACAGGTCTTCAGAGATTTTAAGTGTTTGAGGAAGCGGCAATTCCTACAGCTGTTCTTCGTATCTTTTTATGTCCAGTCCCCTGATCGCGTGAAGTATTAATACCACTTTACAAGGCCTTGGTAAGGCCACACTTGGAATACTGCATCCAGTTTTGGTCACCACGATGTAAAAAAGATGTTGAGACTCTAGAAAGAGTGCAGAGAAGAGCAACAAAGAGGATCAGGGGACTGGAGGCTAAAACATATAAGGAAAGGTTGATGGAATTGGGTATGTCTAGTTTAAGGAAGAGAAGGACGAGGGGGGGGGGACAGGATAGCAGTGTTCCAGTATCTCAGGGGCTGCCCCAAAGAAGAGGGAGTCAAGCTATTCTCCAAGGCGCCTGAAGGCAGGACAAGAAGCAACGGATGGAAACTCATCAAGGAGAGAAGCAACCTGGAACTAAGGAGAAACCTCCTAACAGTGAGAACAATTAACCAGTGGAACAACCTGCCTCCAGAAGCGGTGAATGCTCCAACACTGGAGGTTTTTAAGAAGAGACTGGACAGCCATTTGTCTGAAATGGTGTAGGGTTTCTTGCCTGAGCAGGGGGTTGGACTAGATGACCTCCAAGGTCCCTTCCAACTTTATTATTAGTAGTATTAGTATTAGTATTATTATTAGTATTATTAGCATTAGCATTAGCATTATCTTTGTTGCTCTTCTCTGCACTCTTTCCAGAGTCTCGACATCTTTTTTTGTAAAGTGGTGACCAAAAACAGGATGCAGGATTCCAAGTGATGGTTCGCTGGCCAGGGATCCTGTTAGGCTCTTTTGTCTACCCGTTTTGATGCTCTGGGATACGGCACGTCATGTTTCCCTTGCGCCGGGCCAGAGAATAATGGTATCCGGTGGCTGTCAATGCACAGATTCAACTGCCAGCTTGGGCCGTTGAGACAAACAAAGTGTTCCAGGACACAATCAGATCTCTATCAGGTGCCCAAAGGATCCTAGACCTCATCGGTGCAAAGCCACTACAATGCCGGTGGCAGAACAAAGGGGCCCATTGCGTCCAAAGGACGAGCTGGGTGGTTCTTCACACATAATGCTATCCCCGGAGCAAGGTGGGATCAGGGACTCCCTGCTCCAGATTCGGCGTAACGCTGGCAGGCCAAAGAGACAATCGGGTGGGACCTCAGCAGGGAGATGCATGTCCAACGAGCATGTTGGCGTCCATAGCTACTCAGTCAAAAACTCTGCCCTTTTTTCCTCTGGTTTGCAGATGGTCTTATATTACCCGTAGAAGGAAATCTTTGTAGCTCAGGGTTGAACTGAGGGGTCCTTGGCGGTCTCTGAGCTGGGTGGTTTTCTGGCAGATGTTTCATGACCCAACTTGGTAATAGGATTAGTGCTAGAGGGATGTGGGGTTCATGGAGAGGAGGAGGAGGAGGAGGAGGAGGAGGAGGAGGAGAAGAGCTGTGGGGTCCTTGGTGCTCTCAGAGCTTGGCTGTTTTCTTGCAGATCAATCCATCAGTGGAAGGGCTTGCCTTCAGAAGTAGTAGGTTTCCTGCCTGAGCAGAGGGTTGGACTAGAAGACCTCCAAGGTCCCTTCCAACTCTGTTATTTCTATTCTATTCTATTCTATTCTATTCTATTCTATTCTATTCTATTCTATTCTATTCTATTCTATTCTTCTCTATTCTATTCTATTCCATTCTATTGTTATTCTATTCTATTCTATTCCATTCCATATTTTCTATTCTATTCTATTCTATTCTGTTCTGTTCTGTTCTGTTCTAATTCTGTTCTGTTCCATATTCTATTCTATTCTATTCTATTCTATTCTATTCTATTCTATTCTATTCTATTCTAATTCTAATTCTAATTCTGTTCTGTTCTGTTCTGTTCCATATTCTATTCTATTCTATTCTATTCTATCATAGAGTCCACTCTCAGGCCTTACACTCAACCCACAGAAGCCTCTGCCGCCCACAACCAGGGTCAGATGTCCCGTGATGCCAGTAGAGGCTTTGTCATCCAGTTCCTGACCGGTGCATCTGTCTGGGCCTGGAATCATAACCTCAAGACTTTAGAATAGAATAGAGCTGGAAGGGACCTTGGAGGTCTTCTAGTCCAGCCTCCCGCTCAAGCAGGAGAACCTGCATCACTTTCTCTTTTTTCCACCTTGATTGGAAAACAAGACATTTGCTTTCACCAAAGCCACGTCCTGGTTCTTCTCAGAAGGATTCTTCCCCCTCCTCCCCCCTCCAGCATTATTGTTTGGCTGGGCTGGGCTGGGCTTGAGAGTGGAAAAATCACCTTCTGGAATATAAGAAGCCACTTGTGATTGAGGGACAGAGAGAATTGGGTCTTGGAAGCACCATGGGACGTTCTGGCCTCCAGCTCTTCCTCTTCTTCTTCTTCCTCTCCACGGGGTGCGCTCTGTTCCCCATCTCCCTGCCAATGGGGACCATCAAGATTCCTATAGGTGAGTAAGGGTACGGTGTCCTCGGTGCTCTCTCAGCTGGGTGGTTTTCTTGCAGACCCCAAGGTGCTTTTTCAAAAGGCAAGTGGACTGGACTTTGTTTTTTCCTTGGAGATGTTTCATTTCTCATCCCAAAAAAACCAAAGTCCAGTTGCCTTTTGGAAAAAAAAAACATCTCTGGGACAAGAATAGAATAGAATAGAATGGAATGGAATGGAATAGAATAGAATAGAATAGAATAGAATAGAATAGAATAGAATAGAATAGAATAGAATAGAATGGAATGGAATGGAATGGAATGGAATGGAATAGAATAGAATAGAATGGAATAGAATAGAATAGAATAGAATAGAATAGAATAGAATAGAATAGAATAGAATAGAATAGAATAGGAATAAAATGGAATAGAATAGAATAGAATAGAATAGAATAGAATAGAATAGAATAGAATAGAATAGAATAGAATAGAATAGATATTGGAATATAGAATAGAATACATTGGAATATAGAACAGAACAGAACAGAACAGAACAGAACAGAACAGAACAGAATAGAATAGAATAGAATAGAATAGGAGCTGGAAGGGACCTTGGAGGTCTTCTAGTCCAGCCCCCTGCTCAAGCAGGAGGACCTATACCATCTCAGACAAGTGACTGTCCAGCCTCTTCTTAAAAACCTCCAGTGATGGAGCGCCCATGATTTCTGGAGGCAAGCTGTTCCACTGGTTAACTCTTCTCACTGTTAGGAAGTTTCTCCTTAATTCCAGGTTGCTTCTTTCTTGGGTCAGTTTCCAACCATTGTTTTTTGTCTTGCCCTCTGGTGCTTTGGAGTACATTCCTGAAGTCCTCAAAAGATAATGTCTTATTAAAGAAAGATTAAAAGGAGGAGGAATTTCCTGACAATCAATCAAGAACAATCAATCAGTGGAAGGGCTCGCCTTCAGAAGCTGTAGGTGCTCCATCACTGGAGGCTTTTAAGAAAAGACTGGACAGCCATTTGTCTGGAATGGGTCTCCTGCTTAAGCAAGGGGGGGTTAGACTAGAAGACCTCCAGGGTCTCTTCCAGCTCTGTTTTGTTCTGTTCCGTTCTAGAAAGCACCTGAGAGCAGGAGAAGTCCAGTCTCTTCTTGAAAACCCCCCCAGTGATGAAGCATGCACAACATCTGGAGGCAGATCGTTCCCCTAATTAATTGTTCTCGCTGTCAGAAGATTTCTCCTTATTTCTAGATTGAATCTCTCCTTGATCAGTTTCCATCCGTTGTTCCTTGTCTGGCCTTCAGGCGCTTTGGAAAATAGGTGGACCCCCCCTCTTCTCTCTGTGACAGCCCCCCAAATATTGGAAGATGGCTATTGTGTCTCCCCTGGTTCTTCTCTTCACTGTTCTTCATATGTTTTAGCCTCCAGTCCCCTAATCATCTTTGTGGCTTCTTCTCTGCTCTTCACTGCTAAATTGACAAACGGACAGCCATTTGTCCGAAATGGTATAAGGTTTCCTGCCTAGCAGGGGGTTGGACTAGATGACCTCCAAGGTCTCTTCCAACATCATCATCATCATCATCATCATCATCATCATCATCATCATCATCATCATCATCATCATTATTATTATTATTATCAACATCATCATCATCATCATTATTATTATTATTATTATCATCATCATGTTTCACGGTTCTTCACCACTTTGGTGTCCTTTCGCGATTGCTGACACAGACAGTCCTCGATTTGCAACAGCACTGAAAAAAGGGACTTATGACCATTTTCCCCACTTATGACCGTTGCAGCATCCCCCATGGGTCACCTGATCAAAATTCAGACCCTTGGCAACCGGTTTATATTTAAGACGGTGTCCCAGGGTCCTGTGATCCCTTTTTGCAACCTTCTGACCTTCCGTGCTCCATCACTGAAAACTTTCAAACAGAGACTGGACAGCCCCTTGGCGGAAATGATATAGGGTCTCCTACTTCAGCAGGGGGTTGGACAAGATGACCTCCAAGGTCCCTTCCGACTCTGTTATTGTGTGTTCTATGCTCAACTGAAATTGGACGCAGGCAGCCCCCTCACATGAGTGTGTGACACAAGAGTTGTGGACCGAGCTCAGATGCTGCTTGCCTCTGGGGGAAAGGATGGGTCTGAAATAGTATCGGGGTCTTCTGCTTGAGCAGGGGGCTGGACTAGAAGACCTCCAAGGTCCCTTCCAACTTTATTATTATTATTATTATTATTATTATTATTATTATTATTATTATTATTATTATTATTATTATTATTATTATTATTATTATTATTGTTGTTGTTGTTGTTGTTGTTGTTGTTGTTGTTGTTATTATTATTATTAGTATTATTATTAGTAGTAGTATTATTATTATTATTATATTGTGGGTGCTCCATCACTGAAGACTTTCAAAAAGAAACTGGACAGCCACTTTGCTGACATGATATAGGGTCTCCTGCTTCAGCAGGGGGTTGGACTAGATGACCTCCAAGGTCCCTTCCAACATTATTGTTATTATTAAGTTGTGGGTGCTCCATCACTGAAGACTTTCAAAAAGTGACTGGACAGCCAGTCTGGCTGAAATGATATAGGGTCTGCTGCTTCAGCAGGGGGTTGGACTAGATGACCTCCAAGGTCCCTTCCGACTCTGTTATTCTATGTTCTATGCTCAACCGAAGTTGGACGCAGGCAGCCCCCTCACGTGAGTGTGTGACACAAGAGTTGTGGATCGAGCTCGGATGCTGCTTGCCTCTGGGGGGAAAGGATGGGTCTGAAATAGTATTGGGGGGGGGTGTCTCCTGCTTGAGCAGGGGGCTGGACTAGAAGACCTCCAAGGTCCCTCCCAGCTCTGTCGTTCCGTTATTTGGCTTTTGCAGGTGTGGCTCCCGTCTCTTCTTTGCTCCCGGATATTTGCAGCCTTCCTCCCGTCTCCGGCCTGTGTCCTGGCCTACACGAGCGCTGGTACTACAGTCCGGAGCTGAGAGTCTGCCTGAGGTTCATCTACAGAGGATGCGGAGGGAACTCAAACAACTTCTTGACCCAGGAGAGCTGCGAGCGGGCCTGTTCTCCTTCACGTAAGACACACACACACACACACACACACACAATCACACACACACACTTTTTCAGCAGAGACAGAGAGACCCGGAACTCCAAAGAGTTGGGGGTTATGCCCTACCCAGTCTCCTTGAGCATGGGGTTGGACTAGAAGACCTCCAAGGTCCCTTCCAACTTTGTTATTCTGTTTTGTTTTTTTGGGTTTTTTTGGCTTTTGCAGGGTGGACCATCCTGCCATTTTCTCCTCCCAGTCCAGGCCGGGTGGGCAGCTATGGCAACTTTACGACCTGGGGGGGGAGAGGTCAACTGTGGGGGTGTCAGTGTTCCTCCCCGCCCCCCCGGTCGTCTCCATCACCATCGGGCACAGTTCGAGGTGCCCGTTTGCCACTGGGTGAAAACTGGGGAGACCCTTTTGCACTCAAGTTAATCCGGGGGGGGGGTGTGGGAGGGGGGGAGGAGTGTCCCTGCACTGCCATTCTCCTCAGTTTCCTTCATTAACCTTGGGGAGGGAAACTGATTGGGGGGGGCGGAATGAGCAACTCTCTCTTCCTGCCCATTCACACACACCCTGCAAATTTCCAATTCCCCCCTCCTCAAATGATCGATTTACCTCTGTGCTCTGCGGTTGCTGTGCTGCCCCCTCCCCTCGGGAGTTTTTGACTTCACCCCCACCCCACCCCACCCCACCCCGTGGGCTGTGGATGGTGGGAGTCGATGGTGCAGAGGGGTGGGGGAGGGAGTCAACTTGGGAGAGGAGGGGGCGTGGGCAGGAGGAAGAAGATCGGGGGAGGGGGAGGAAGAGGGAGGGGAGGGAGGAAAAAGAGGAGGGGGAAGGGGAAGAGGTAGTAGGAAGAAGGAGGAAGAAGGAGGGAAGAGGAAGAGGAAGGAGGAGGAAGAGGAGGAGGAAGAGGAAGAGGGAGGGGAGAAGAAGGAGGAAGAGGGGGAGAGGAAGAGGTAGGAGGAAGAAGGAAAAAGGAAGGAAGAGGAAGGAGGAAGGAGAGGGAAGAGGAAGAGGTAGGAGGAAGGAGGAGGGAAGAGGAAAAGAGGAAGGAGAGGAGGGGAAGAGGTAGTAGGAAGGAGGAGGAAGGCGGAAGGAGGAGGGAAGAGAAAGAGGAAAGAGGAAGAAGGGGAGGGGGAAGAGGAAGAGGTAGGAGGAAGAAGGAGGAAGGAGGAAGAAGGAGGGAAGAGGAAGAGGAAGGAGGAAGAAGAGGGGGAAGAGGAAGAGGGAGGGGAGAAGAAGGAGGAAGAGGGGGGAGAGGAAGTGGTAGGAGGAAGGAGGAAAAAGGAGGGAAGAGGAAGAGGAAAGAGGAAGAAGAGGAGGGGGAAGAGGAAGAGGTAGGAGGAAGGAGGAGGGAAGAGGAAGAGGAAGAGGAAAGAGGAAGAAGAGGGGGAAGTGGAAGAGGAGGATGAGAAAGGGATGGCAGAGGAAGAAGAGGAGAGGATTGCCACTTGTGCCAAGAGGGGGGGGGGCTCTTGTCAGGAACACACCCCAGACCCTTCGGGTCAATCTCCCCCCCCCCTCCAAAGGCTCAAAAGTTCGGGGTCAAGAGCCAACCTTTCCAGCCAGGCATTCAACGAACCAGAAAACGTTTCGGAAAGGACTTTTTCTTGCCATATTCGGGCTGGGGGGGGGGGGCGGGAGAGAGAGAGAGACCCCCCCAGCCTCCCCCCTTCTCCCCCTTCTCTTCCAGCCCCGGCCAGGCCCGGCGCCTGCCCGCCCCCCGCCGCCCTCCCGGACAAGGCTTGCGGCCCCTTCTGCGCTTCGGACGACAGCTGCCCGGGCGCCCAGCGCTGCTGCCCGACCGGCTGCGGACGCCAGTGCCGCCGGCCCGTGGGAGGTAGCGGCCCCCTCCCCGCTCACCCTCCCCACGCGGGGGGAGGGGGGGGCTGGGAAAGGGGGGAGGCCGGACCCCCCCTCGCCCTCCCCCCCCCGTCCTTTTGCCCTTCCCCAGAGCCAGACCCGGCTCCTGCGCCCCAGAGGGGTCGGCAAAGAGGGGAGGGGGTCGCTGCTGCCCTCGCCCCCCTCCGGACGCCCCCGGCCCGCGGGCGCTGTCCGGGGGCCGCCCCAAATCTCCAGCTGGGGGGGGTAGTGAGGGGCGGGAGGGGGGGCGGAGGGACCGCTCCCTTACCTTCCCGCTGTGCGCTTCACCTGGCGGGTGACGGCCTGCCTCTCCAGACCCAGAGGCAGGGGGCTCGGGCTGGGGGGGTTTCAGGCCAGGCGGCGGGACCCCCTCCTCACTTTCTCTCTTCCCCCCCCCCCGCCCGCAGCCATCCGCGGCTACTGTCCCCGGCGGAGCCCCTCCGGCCGCCACCCGCTCCTCTGCCTGGCCAGCTGCCGGCGGGACTCGGACTGCGCCCTCCGCTTCCCCGGGAGGAAGTGCTGCCCCTACGGCTGCCGCGAGTCCTGCGTGGCGCCCGTGGAAGGTAGGAGGAATCGGGGAGAGAGCTGGAACTGAGGAGGGAGGACAGTTAATCGATGGAACTCCTCGCCTCCAGGAAGTTGGAGGTTTTTGAGAAGAGACTGGGCAAGCATTGGTCTGGAATGGGGTAGGGTCTCTTGCCTGAGCAGGGGGTTGGACTAGAGGACCTCCAAGGTCCCTTCCAACTCTGTTCTGCTCTGTTCCTATTCTATTCTATTCCATTCCATTCCATATTCTACTCTACTCTACTCTCTACTCTACTCTACTCTACTCTACTCTACTCTACTCTACTCTACTCTACTGTATTCTAAATCTGTTCTATTCTATTCTAACCCATAATTCTATTCTATTCTATTCTATTCCATTCCATTCCATTCCATATTCTACTCTACTCTACTCTATTCTAAATCTGTTCTATTCTATTCTATTCTATTCTATTCTATTCTATTCGATTCGATTCGATTCGATTCGATTCGATTCGATTCTAACCCATAATTCTATTCTAGTCTAGTCTAGTCTAGTCTAACCCATAATTCTATTCTATTCTATTCTATTCTGTAATTCTATTCTATTCTATTCTATTCTACAATCTGTTATTTCCTATTCTATTCTATTCTATTCTATTCTATTCTATTCTAATTCTTATTTCTATTCTATTCTATTCTATTCTACAATCTGTTATTTCCTATTCTATTCTATTCTATTCTAAACAGAGGTTGATTTTTCTCACTTTTAGGAAATTTCTCCTTTGTTATTCTATTCTAACCCCCACAGGCTCCCCCAGGGGGGGGCGGGGGGCGGAGAGGGCCTGCCGAGCCAAATGGGCAGCCGGGACTGGCCACGTGGGGATGCCCTCTGCTCATGCTCCGAGGCCCTGCGGCAGAGGTGGCCACGTGGCATCCATCTCCGTTGAAAGCAGGAAGGGCAGCCCATTTGGGCAGCGGAGCGGGGTCCGGGGATGGTAGACCCCACCCCTGGAGGACCCCCAGCCGACCCACCTTTCCTCCCTGGGCAGAGCACCCGGGCGTCTGCCCCAAGATGCCCGTCCTGCAGACCCTGGTGCCTTGCAACCACACCTGCACCGACGACCAGCAATGCCCCCCGGAGGAGAAATGCTGCTTCGATGGCTGTGGCCGAGCCTGCCTGACACCAGGTAAGCCCCCCCCCGCAGCACCCACCACCCCCGGCCCCCTTCCCTCCCCTGGGCCCAGCCGGAGCCCCTGCCCAGCGACGCCTGCCTCTCGCCCCGTCCAGAGCGCCGCTCGCGATGCCAGCTGTCCCTGGAGCCAGGACCCTGCCAGGAGCTGCACCCGCGCTACTACTACAGCGCCAGGCATGGGCACTGCCGGTTCTTCTTCTACAGAGGCTGCCTGGGCAATGCCAACAACTTCAGGAGCAGAGCCGAGTGCGAGAGAGCCTGTGGCAAGAGCCAGCCAGGTAGGCCAGGGGAGGGGGGGAGGCTCGCGGGGCAGCACTCACGTAGACCCGGACACCCAAAGACCCCACCACCCTTGTGCCCAGCTCAGGAGGGGCAAGGTGGGCCCCCCAGGACACAGTCCCTGGCCAGGGATGCCCAAATCTGACCCTTGGTTTATCTTTTTCCAATAAGCAACTGTCAGGAGAATAATTTGGGGTTCCAAGAATGTCTACGGAGGTTCTCAGCCATCCAGGTCCTGGTTGTCCCAAAGGTGCTTCTTTTTTTTTTTCAGGAGGCAACTGGACTTCCTTCTTTTTCCTTTGAAGACGTTTCGCTTCTTGTCCCAGAAGCTTCTTCGGGTTCTGACCGGATGGTGGGGGCATGGGAGGATTTATACTCCTTGCAGACTGCTGGCCATTTGCCTCCTTTCAGAGAGTCCTCGAGGCCACCTGGAGGACAGAGAGGACTGCTGGTTTGAAAGAGGGGTCAAAGAGGCCGTCTACGTCAAGACGGAACAGCCCTCTCTCAAGCGGGGCCGGGGGTGGGGGGGGGACAACATCATCCATCTCCAGTCTACCACAAAGTCCATTGAGCAGTTCCAGGAAGGCTCCACACCCATTCGCACCACTCAGGTGACCCTGAGGATGCAGGTAAACCTCTAAGTGGCCTCAAGGACTCTCTAAAAGGAGAGTTGGAAGGAGTATAAATCCTTCCCTTCCCCACCATTCGGTCAGAACCTGAAGAAGCTTCTGGGATGAGAAGCGAAACGTCTTCAAAGGAAAAAACAAGACTCCTGAAAAAGAATCTTTGGGAGAACTCAAACTATAAATACGAATGAGATCCAGGCAGCTGGGAGGAAAGAAGAAATATTTATCCCTAAAAGCAAAACCGTTCGCCTTTACAGGCAGGCTGCAGAGAAATGGGGCACAGAGGCAGGTTTTTATAGGGGGGGGGCTTGTGACTTAGGACCATTTTTCACGCTTACGACCGTTTGCTGCATCCCCCCGGTCACATGGTCAAAATTCAGACGCTCGGCAACTGACCCGTATTTATGACGGTCGCGGCGTCCCGGTTGGGTCACGTCGTCCCCTTTTGCGACCTTCTGACTAGCAAAGTCAACAGGGAAGCCAGATTCGCTTAACGACCGAGTTACTCACTTGCCGACTGCAGTGATTCACTTAACAACCGAGGCAAGAAAGATCGTAAAATGGGGCAAAACTCACTTAAGAAATGTCTGAAATTTTTGGGGTCACTCGTGTTCGTAAATTGAGGACTAGCTGCATGGCAAGAATCTCCCCAGACTGACTGCATGCCCTTCAGAACCGTCAGACGAGCCTCCAGGGATTCGGGGGGACAGCAGGCCTAGGATACATCCTGCAATGCAAGGGTCCAAACCCGCCCCCCTCTTGACCCCTCCCTCCCAAGCCTGGCCCCCTCTTGACCCCTCCCTCCCAAGCTGGGGTCCCTCTTGACCCCTCCCTCCCAAGCCTGGCCCCCTCTTGACTCCTCCCTCCCAAGCTGGGGTCCCTCTTGACTCCTCCCCCCCAAGCTGGGGTCCCTCTTCACCCCTGCCTCCCAAGCTGGGGTCCCTCTTGACCCTCCCTCCCAAACCAGGGTCCCTCTTCACCCCTGCCTCCCAAACCGGGGTCCCTCTTGACCCTCCCTCCCAAGTTGGGGCCCCTCTTCACCCCTGCCTCCCAAACCGGGGTCCCCCTTGACTCCTCCCTCCCAAGCTGGGACCCCTAGCTGGAAATCCCACCACAGAAAAGGGACACAGCCTCCATCGCCCCAGGGGGCAGCCGGTCGGGGGTCTGAGTCGTAGGAGGGGGGCAGAAACATAAGGGGCAGCTGCCTGGAAGGCCCCATTTTATCCCTCCTCCTCCTACGAATGGGGGTGCCCGCCCCGGTTGCCCCAGTGCCTCCCTCGCCTTTCCTCCGCAGACCCCCTCTTCGACTGAGACCCCGGACCGGCTGGGACTTCTCCAGGACCGGAGGAGGACGGACACACGGCCGGCGGTGCTGGGCCCCCCTTGCCCCGAGGCCTCGGGACTCCATGGGAAGCAGCTGGCGTCTCCCCCTCCCCAAAATAAAGGCAACCCTTTCTCGTGGCACCCCACGGACTGGTCTGTGAGTCGAAAGCTTCCCTCCCTTGTGAAGAGCCCCCCCTTTTGGGTGGGGGGAGGCAGAGCTGCTGCAGCGCATAAGGCTGTGCTGGAGTAGTGGCAGCCACCGTTGTGAGTCCATCTGCACACAATGCCCCCCCCCGTGGAGGCCCCAGGGAGCAAAGATGTTAGCTATATTCTCTTGTATATGCTCTTGTCTATGAAGTAAAAAATAGATTTATTAGGAAATAAATTATAGTAGCCCTCAATTTACAACAGTTCATTTAGTGACTGTTTGAAGTTACCATGGCGCTGGGGAAAAATGACTTACGAACATTGCAGCATTCTCCATGGTCATCCAGTATCTCAGGGGCTGCCCCAAAGAAGAGGGAGTCAAGCTATTCNGGTGCTCTCTGAGCTTGGTGGTTTTCTTGCAGACGTTTCATTATCCAACTAGGTAACTTCATCAGAGAATCGGGCCCTGATGAAGTTCCCTAGTTTGGGTCATGAAACATCTGGAAGAAAACAGTGAAGCTCAAAGAGCACCGAGGACCCCACAGTCGCCCTCCTCCTCCTCCTCCTCCTCCTCCTCCTCCTCCTCCTCTCCACAAATGTTATCTAGTTTGGGTCATGAAACGTCTGGAAGAAAACCGCCAAGCTCACGGACCACCAAGGACCCCACATTTCCACCTTAACCTACAAAAATTCTCCTTTATAAGCTAAAACAATGGCTGGATTCCCACTGTGCAGTGAACCACAGAGCACCAACATATATCACACTCAGCATCCCTCCCCCCAGCCTGTCCCTTTCCAGATGTGCAGAGACCCCCAGGCAGCATGTCTACTTAGGAACTCAGCTGGAGGACACCGAGTTGCAGGGGCGCCCTGGAACCGGTTGCCAAATGCTTCTGCCACAAAGGAGGAAGTAGAGGAGGGAGGGCAGAGGTGTCCACAGGGAGGGGTCAACAAGATTGCCCATAAACGTGGGCAGAGGTGGTATCACATCGTGGTGGCCACCATCTTCCCTTTTTAATAATAATAATAATAATGATAAAGTTGGAAGGGACCTTGGAGGTCATCGAGTCCAACCCCCTGCTCAGGCAGGAAACCCTATACCATTTCAGACAAATGGCTGTCCAGTCTCTTCTTAAAA
Source organism: Protobothrops mucrosquamatus (assembly GCF_001527695.2). Classification (NCBI taxonomy): domain Eukaryota; kingdom Metazoa; phylum Chordata; class Lepidosauria; order Squamata; family Viperidae; genus Protobothrops; species Protobothrops mucrosquamatus. Next base: position 56,809 of record NW_015391464.1, read on the forward strand.
ACCTCCAGTGTTGGAGCATTCACCGCTTCTGGAGGCAGGTTGTTCCACTGGTTAATTGTTCTCACTGTCAGGAAGTTTCTCCTTAGTTCTAGGTTGCTTCCCTCCTTGGTTAGTTTCCATCTATTTGTTTCCTGTCCTGCCCTCAGGGGCTTTGGAGAATAGCTTGACTCCCTCTTCTTTGGGGCAGCCCCTGAGATACTGGAACACTGCTATCATGTCCCCCCTCGTCCTTCTCTTTGTTAAACTAGATATACCCTTATTGTGGACATCCTGTATTGAGTCGTCAAGGTAGATCAGGGGTCTCCAAACTTGACAACTTTGAGACTTGTGGACTCTAACTCCCAGCATTCCCCAGCCAGCGGAGGATTCTGGGAGTTGAGGTCCACCAGTCTCCAAGTTGCCACGTTTGGAGACCCCTGATGTAGAGGAATAATAGCAGAAGACCTTCTGGGAAAGAACCATCTTCACCAAGACGTCAAGCCACCCATCTGCCTGTGGGCTGCCTCTCTCCTTCTCTGGAGCTTCTGTCCAGCTGCCAGGACCTGGCTGGCCAGACTGAACGTCCTGTGATGGCCAGATGGCTATCTCCCCACAGTATTGTGCAAGATCAGAAGCCGTTTCCGAAACAATGCGAGGCAGCATCACAAGCAAGGTGTGTTCCCGAAGAAAAAAGTCTCCGTTTTGTTCTTTGAAGCCCGTTCCTGACCGGGGACTTAAGGTACACAGGCGCCCCGTGCACAAAGGGTTTGGGCACTGTCCGTTTCTATGAAACGTACGGTGCCATCCTGCTGACTAGCATGGTGCCATCTAGCCACCTTGCAGAGTAACAGGGTTGGAAGAGACCTTTGGGGTCTTCTAGTCCAGCCCCCTGCTCAACTATAGGAAACTATACCATTTCAGATGTGGCTGTCCAGTCTCTTCTTCTAAAACCTCCAGTGATTGTTCTCACTGTCAGGAAGTTTCTCCTTAGTTCCAGGTTGCTTCTCTCCTTGATGAGTTTCCATCTTCTCCTGCCTTCAGGGGCTTTGGAGAATAGCTTGACTCCCTCTTCTTTGGGGCAGCCCCTTAAATATTGGAAGGCTGCTAAAATGTCACCCCTGGTCTTTCTTTTCATTTGACTCAGCCTTCCGTCCTTCTGAGGTTGGTAAAATGAGGACCCAGATTGTTTTTGTAAGGGACAATATGCTGACTCTGTAAACGGCTTATGGCTGTAAAGCCCTGTGAAGTGGTAGATAAGTCTAAGTGCTATTGCTATCATATTCTGTAATAATAATAATAATAATAATAATAATAATAATAATAATAATAATAATAATAATAATAATAACAACAACAACAACAACAACAACAACAACGATGTGGCAGTGCCTGGAGACAGCGGAATATACGAGAAAGAACTGGAGAAGATAACAAAATACAAAGACCTACAAATAGAAATAGAAAGACTGTGGCAAAGGCAAGCAAGGGTGGTACCAATAGTAACAGGTGCCTTGGGTGTGCAATCCCAAAACAACTGGAGCGCCACTTCAACACCATCATCGGCATTGACAGATTCGCCATTAGTCAATTGCAAAAGGCGGCCTTACTAGGAACTGCTTCCATCCTGCGACGATATCTGTAATACCATCAAACATCCACATCTGCCTATCCCAGGTCCTTGGGAAGGACTCGATAGGTAGACAAAAATGCCAAATCCAGTCTGAACATCTGGCTGACTGTGCGATGATCAATAATAATAATAATAATAATA
>NW_015391464.1:60942-62864 GCF_001527695.2 Protobothrops mucrosquamatus
CCCCCCCCCCCCCCCCCCCCGCCATCCCTGTGGGAGATAGTTAAAGGCGCAGAGCAGTTTTCTCCTGCTCCAGCATCTCCTGCATCAAATTGTGAGAAGTTTTCTATCCAAATATATTTTATTCTTTATGCTGTTTCCATCTTCCCTTCTAACATCAACGGGATCCACAACGGACTGAGAATCGGGGCCTCCAGTAGATGATTGAGGGTCGAGCTGAAACGAAATTAATCGAGTGAAAATAGCAAACTAGGGCAAATCTTTTTACTCAAACGTCCTCAAACCCCCGAATAAGTTACTCAGACCTAATCCACATATCGAAGGAAGAAGTCTGCAAACCCAGAGCTAATTAAATTAGGTCTCCCAGAGGAACTGCAGGTTCACAAGAATAAAAGTTACAGTTGGCGTATACCTACTCCCACATCCGTGCCCCTCCAGTGTCACCCTGGAATCAGCACGTAGCCACTTCCATACCCCAGATAATAATAATAATAATAATAATAATAATAATAATAATAATAATAATAATAATAATAATAATAATAATGATGATGATGATGATGATGATGATGATGATGATGATGATGATGATGATGATGATGATGATGATGATGATGATGATGATAAAGTTGGAAGGGACCTTGGAGGTCTTCTAGTCCAACCCCCTGCTCAGGCAGGAAACCCTATACCATTTCAGACAAACGGCTGTCCAGTCTCTTCTTAAAAACTTCCAGTGTTGGAGCATTCACAGCTTCTGGAGGCAGGTTGTTCCACTGGTTAATTGTTCTCACTGTCAGGAAGTTTCTCTTTAGTTCCAGGTTGCTTCTCTCCTTGATCAGTTTCCCTCCGTTGCTTCCTGTCCTGTCTTCTGATGATTTGGGGAATAGCTTGACTCCCTCTTCTTTGGGGCAGCCCCTGAGATACTGGAACACTGCTATCCTGTCCCCCCTCGTCCTTCTCTTTGTTAAACTAGACATACTGCAGTCTGCCTGTAAAGGCAAACTTTTTTGCTTTTAGGGATAAATATTTCTTCTTTCCTCCCAGCTGCCTGGATCTCATTTTTATTTATTAGTTGGAACCCCAAATTATTATTCCTCTGACAACATCTAATGTCACACTCACATACAACACACCAAGGCTGCCTTGGGGCTGGACCACTGCAACCTCAGTCCACCCACCCCCCACCCAAAGCAGGCAGCGTGTGTCCACTAGAGGGCAGCAGCACCACATGCAATGGATGAGCCAGCTGGGTCCGGAAGGCAGTTCCCGAACAGCTGTGGGGGGGGGAGTGGAGGTGGCCCTGGGACCAGGTGGGGTAGGGGCCGCGCAGAGTCTCCTTGAGTTCTTAAGGCAAAACCCAGTATTTGAGGGGCTGCCTCAAAGAAGAGGGGGTCACATTATTCTCCAAGGCACCAGAGGACAGGATGAGAAACAACATTTGGAAACTGATCAAAGAGAGAAGCAACCTGGAATTAAGGAAAAACTTCCTGACAGTGAGGACAGTTAACCAGTGGAACAGCTTCCCTCCAGAAATTGTGGGCACTCCATCACTGGAGGTTTTTAAGAAGAGGCTAGACAGCCATTTGTCTGAGATGGTGTAGGTTCTCCTGCTTGAGCAGGGGGCTGGACTAGAAGACCTCCAAGGTCCCTTCCAGCTCTATTCTAGTCTATTCTAGTCTAGTCTAGTCTTGTCTATTCCATACCCTTAGCAGGGGGGAAACTTTTCATTCTGTCTTGGCAGAACCACTAAAAGCTTCTTCACTGGTATTGTACTAGACTGGGCTTTTATAATCTCACTTTTCAAAACTTCCCAAGCTTCTTGAGTTGTTTTCCCATTGAGGATTCTCATCCATGGAATCCTTCCCAAGCTTTCTCTAAGTTTAATAATCAGAATAGAGCTGGAAGGGACCTTGGAGGTTTTCTAG
>NW_015391464.1:63313-70120 GCF_001527695.2 Protobothrops mucrosquamatus
TTGCCTTTAGCTGGAAAAAAGTTTGTTGACCTTTTCGTTGAAATTTTAATACGGAGTGTTTTGTTGGTAAATGTTTAATTATCCCTGCCGCTCCTAATATCTCTCCTCTCTTGTGCTTTGCCCTGGGAAGGAGATTTATATTATGCATGAGATGCCCACCAGCCGGCTGTGCCATGCTGAGACTTTTGGGCAGAGGGGGGGTCCGTCTTCCCCCTTGACGGGGCGCCTGCCTTATCACCCCCACAAGACCTGGGGGGGCTGTCAACTCACCGGCCTTATCAGCCTTAGCCTGCCAGGCTCTCCGGCAATTAAATTTCCTTCTCGTTGCCCCAAAAGTGCTGCCTGCCCAAGGAGATAAGAGGTAATAGTCTCTGATAGAGGCTATCGGCCTCCTTGCCGAGACATAAATATTAATAGTGTTTGAATTAGACCCTTTGAGATGCTCCCCTCAAAGGGAGCCTCCCTGCCGGCATCAATCAGCCAGCCGCACTTGCACTCCATGGGGGGGGGGGAGATCACTGGCTGCCCCCCCACACACAGACTGCAGGAGGTGCACCTTGCAGGGGGGGGGAGAGAGAGAATCAGATGGACAGCCATCCCTGGCATTCACTAATCCGCATCAAGGGACAGGGTCCTCCCTGAAGCGAAGAGGGTGGCTGGCTTTCCAAAAAAAAAATGATATTTCATATTTCAGGTTTGAAAGTAGCAACCGACTTTGAAAGATTCCATGAGAGCTTTTCGAAAGAGAGATCAGAGACCGATGCAGTCTATCTTTCTTCTCCTTGTTCTGCTCTTCTTGGATGGAAGAATAGAATAGAATAGAATAGAATAGAATAGAATAGAATAGAATAGAATAGTAATAGTAATAGTAGTAGCAGTAATAGTAATAGTAATAATAATAATAGTAATAGTGATAGTGATAATGATAATGATAATGATAATGATAATGATAATAAAGTTGGAAGGGACCTTGGAGGTCATCTGGTCCAACCCCCTGCTCAGGCAGGAAACCCTATACCCTTTCAGACAAATGGCTGTCCAGTCTCTTCTTAAAAACTTCCAGTGTTGGAGCATTCACAGCTTCTGGAGGCAGGTTGTTCCACTGGTTAATTGTTCTCACTGTCAGGAAGTTTCTCCTTAGTTCCAGGTTGCTTCTCTCCTTGATTAGATTAGAATAGAATAGAATGGAATGGAATAGAATAGAATAGAATAGAATAGAATAGAATAGAATAGAATAGAATAGAATAGAATAGAATAGAATAGAATAGAATAGAATAGAAAACATGGAATGGAATAGAATAGAATAGAATAGAATAGAATAGAATAGAATAGAATAGAATAGAATAGAATAGAGACTTTGGAGGTCCCCCATTTCGGACAAGTGGCAGTCTAGTCTCTTCTTAAAAACCTCCAGTGATGGAGCACCCACAACCTCTGGTTGCAAGCAGTTCCACTGGTTGATTGCTCTCATGGTTAGGAAGTTTCTCCTTAATTCCAGGTTGCTTCTCATTTTGATTAGTTTCCAACTATTGTTTCTTGTCCTGCCCTCTGGTGGTAATCTAGTCCAACCCCCTTCTCAAGCAGGGAACCCTATACCAGTGGTGTCCAGTTGTGGAACTTTAAGACTTGAGGACTTCAACTCCCAGAAATCTATGCTGGCTGGGGAATTCTGGGAGTTGAAGTCCAATAGTCTCAAAGTCCTTAAGGTTGGAGATAACATCCCAGTCAAGTGGCTGTCCCGTTTTTTCTTGAAGACCTCCCGTCACGGAGCACCCACAACTTTTGGGGTCAGGCAGTTCCACCGATTAATAAATTCATTTTAACCTAAATTAAAAACTGGAGAAGAACCTGGAAGAGAGGGCCATATCCATCCATACATTTTGCCCCTGGCAAATTGACAGATTTAAACCGGACAAGAAGAATTGCATTTTTTAATGAATGAGAAAAAGCGACTTTGAATTGGATTTATGTACTAGGGACGAAGGTGTGAGCGCTGAGATGTATAAATGGCCATGGAAAAGGAATACGGAAGCTGAACACGTCCGAGAGCGTTTGATTAAATGGGCCAAAAAAATCGGAAATAACTTTATGCTTGACCAAGGGGAGAATATGGGGAGTGAAGGACTGAAATTTACACTGAATTATCATTTGAAAGAGGAATTTTATAAGGTGAGGTGCTATTTAACCCCTGACAGATTGTGAAAGGTATATAAAGGGGAGGGGTCCAAAAGTGACCAAATTAGTAGACCAGCAAAACTCTGTGGACATAGTATATTTAGATTTGAGTAAGGCATTTGATATAGTAGACCACAACCTACTCCTTGGTAAGCTAGAAAAAGGCGGAATAGACAACATCACCATCAGATGGATCTGTAGCTGGCTGGCAAACCTTACTCAACAAGTAGTCCTCAATGGCACCACATCCCCATGGACAGAAGTAAGCAGTGGGGTACCACAAGGTTCCGTCTTAGGCCCAGGACTCTTCAACATCTTCATCAATGACTTAGATGAGGGAATTGAAGGGGAACTCATCAAATTTTCAGATGACACCAAACTGACAGGAGTAGCCAACACCCCAGAAGACAAACTCAGGATCCAAAAAGATCTTGACAGACTTGAACAATGGGCCCTATCCAACAAAATGACTTTCAATGTGGAGAAAAGCAAAGTCTTACATTTAGGCAGGAAAAACCAAAGGTACAAGTACAGATTGGGCCAGACCTGGCTCAAAAAACAGCAACTGTGAGAGGGACCTTGGGGTCCTAGTGGACGATCACTTGACCGTGAGCCAGCCGTATGCAGCAGCAGCCAAAAAAGCTAATATAATCCTGGATTGTATAAACAGAGGCGTAGAATCAAGATCACGCAAAGTATTAGTACCACTTTATAAAACCCTAGTGAGGCCACACCTGGAAGCAATTTTGCAGCCAATTTTGGTCACCATATCACAAAAAAGATGTTGAGAGTTTGGAAAAAATTCAGAGAAGAGTAACTAAGATGATCAAAGGCCCGGAGACTAAAACATATGAAGAACGGCTGCAGGACTTGGGTTTGGCTAGTCTGAAGAAAAGAACAAATAGGGGAGACAGGATAGCAGCGTTCCAGTATCTCAGGGGCTGCCCCAAAGAAGAGGGAGTCAAGCTATCCTCCAAAGCGCCTGAAGGCCGGACAAGAAGCAACAGATGGAAACTAACCAAGGAGAGAAGCAACCTAGAACTAAGGAGAAACTTCCTGACAGTGAGAACAATTAACCAGTGGAACAACCTGCCTCCAGAAGCGGTGAATGCTCCAACCCTGGAAGTGTTTAAGCAGAGACTGGACAGCCCTTTGTCTGAAATGGTATAGAGTTTCCTGCCTGAGTAAGGGGTTGGACTAGATGACCTCTGAGGTCCCTTCCCGCTCTGTTATTCTGATATTCAGTGGAATAGCTTGCTTTCAGAAGTTGTGGGTGCTCCATCACTGGAGGTTTCCAAGCGATTCTTAATTCGGCATGGAATTCAATACATGCTGTGTTTGTGGGGGGCACCCGACTGGCAGAAGCAGGTGGGCGCTGTGGCCCAGAGACCCTGGCAGTGGCAAAGCCAGCAAAAGCCACACATGTTTGTGCTCAGGCACACAGGAGGGAGGGACCAAGGCAAGGGTGGAGGGGGGCTGGACGTCTCCTCTCCCCTCCCCAAGCTGTTACGCCAACTGCCTGCTAAGAAATGTCCTTTTAAAATAGTATTTATTGCATTTTAATTTACAATTGTTTGCATCCCCCTCTGGAGGATTAATGGGAAAGTCAGGATAGAAATCATTGTAATAACGAAAAGATCATAAATCAGGGCGAGTTAATCAGAATCGCTGGCTGTCCAGGGCTCGGTTTTCTGTGCTGCCTCTAGCTGGGAGAGCCCCTGGGGCTGGGTCTTTGTGCCCCCCAAAGGAAGACCACCCTCTGAACAGGGGTTCCCATGTTCTTGGGAGAATCCCCTTCCCCCATGGGGGGGGATCCATGACCCACCCTGATGCAGCTCAGCTCAGCTCTCCTGGTGGCCAAGTTTGAGGGGCTGGCAATGGGGAGGGAAATGTGTCCCAAGAATATTCACTATGCCCTCTTGTGGGTCAGTGGGAGGCCATCTTGGTTCCACCCACTGACAAAACACCTGGGCTTCCCCTCAAGGTTCTAGTCCTCATGTTAAGAGCAGTGAAGCATCCTCAACTCACCCTGGACAAGGCACGTCCTCTGCCTGCTGTTGGGGACAAGGACCCCCTTATTCCCCTCTCCAGAGGCAACGAAAGGAGGCCTTCACCCCCTGACTGTACAACCGGCCTTTTTCCAGGTTGGTGCACCTCCCCTGTGAGGTAGGCCGCTCTGGGCAGGGCAAGGGGCTCCCAGTGCCCCAGGGAGCTTTAAAATCTTGGGGGGGGGGAACAGAGCCATCTTGGATCTGTGGGCACCAGTGCCAAGAGAGGGGGACAGAAGTGGACCATCTCGGGGGGGGGGATTCTGACATCCGGTTCTTCCAGCTGGGATAAGGACAGGCTGGATGGGATCCAGTTCCAGATTTCCAGCCCCCCCCCCAAGATGCAGAGAGAGGGTCCCTTCACCCCAAGACGAAGGGAGAAAGTCCCCTTCCCTTATTTTATTTTATTTTATTTTATTTTTCAAAAATAGACTGGACAGCCATTTCACCGGGATAATATAAAGTCTCCTGCCTTACGCTGGGGGCCAGACTAGAAGACCTCGGAGGTCCCAGCCCTAGCATCAGTCTCTATATCTTACGTTCCTTCTTCCTGGGCGTGCAGAGAGAGCGAAGCATAAGGTCCTTTGACTGCGGAGAAATTAAAGACGGTGTAAAATCAGCGGCGGGTGATTTAAGAAAGCTTAATTCCGAATCCCAGGGCAAATAAACTTTTGATAAGGTCAAATGGAAGATTAAACGCGTCCAGCCGATGAAGCGTTTCCTGCCTGGTTCGCCAATCCGTCGGTGGAGATGTGGCTGTTGCTCTGGGGGCTGGGCGCTGCATCCTGCAGGCACTCGAACTCAACACCCCCCCACGGGCTGGGGGTGTGGGTCTCCCTGGGAGCCAGATCGAGGGGGATCCAGGCCCCACTCTGACCCCCCAACAGATCAGCCTCCCACTGGGAGGGCTGCAGTGGGATTTTGAATCTCTTGTACAACAGCCAGAATCCGCCCATGGAGCTAGCAGGGGTCTTCAAACTGGGCCCTTTGATGACTTGTGGACTTCAACTCCCAGAATTCCTCAGCCAGCCTCCATTTTGTTTGTTAGATTTAAGACAGGGGTCTTCAAACTTGGCCCTTTGATGACTTGTGGACTTCAACTCCCAGAATTCCTCAGCCAGACTCCATTTTGTTTGTTAGATTTAAGACAGGGGTCTTCAAATTTGGCCCTTTGATGACTTGTGGACTTCAACTCCCAGAATTCCTCAGCCAGGCACACGTGCCTGGCTGAGGAATTCTGGGAGTTGAAGTCCACAAGTCATCAAAGGGTCATAATTCCCTCACGCTGGCTGAGGAATTCTGGGAATTGAAGTCCACCAGTCATAAAAGGGCCAAGTTTGAAGACCCTTGAGGTAAGCATCAGAGAAGCAGGAATGGCAACCACATTTTATTTCTGTGTCGATAAACTATTGATTATTCCTATATTGAAGTATCACTTATTACAGGCAGTCCTCGACTTACGACATTTCCGATGCTAAGCGAGACACGTGGGAAGTGAGTTTTGCTCCATTTTGCGACCTTTCTTGCCGCAGTTGTTAAGGGAACCCCTGCTTCTCAAGGAGAGAGGCAACCTGGAATGAAGGAGAAATTTGCTTGCCAGTTCTCTCTCTTTCTCTCTCTCTCTCTCTCCCTCTCTCTTTCTCTCTCACTCCCTCTCTCTTTCGCTCTGTCTTTCTCTTTCTCTCTCTCTCTCTCTCTCTCTTTCTCTCTTTCTCCCTCCCTCTCTCTTTCTCTCTCACTCCCTCTCTCTTTCGCTCTGTCTTTCTCTTTCTCTCTCTCTCTCTCTTTCTCTCTTTCTCCCTCCCTCTCTCTTTCTCTCCCTCCCTCTCTCTCCCTCTCTCTTTCTATTTCTCTCCCTCTCTCTTCCCTCTTTCCCTCTTTCACTCTTTCTCTCCCTCCCTCCCTCTCTTTCTCTCCCTCTCTCTCTCTCTCTCTCTCACTCCCTCTCTCTTTAGCTCTGTTTTTCTCTCTCTCCCTCCCTCCCTCTCTTTCTTTCTCCCTCCGTCTCTCTCTTTCTCTCCCTCTCTCTCCCTCTCTCTTTCGCTCTCTCTGTCTTTCTCTCTCTCTTTCTATCTATCTTTCTCTCCCCCCCACTTTCTGTCTTTCTCACACACACACACACACACACACACACACAGAGGGCCCTTACTCACCAGCCACCCAGAGACGGCTCCCAAGCTGAAGGGCTCCAAGCGTGGAGATTATATTCCAGTGACAGCAGCATCCGTCACCCAATTTCCGTTATTAAGAAATATTCTGCACACAGGGAGAAATTTTGCACCTTATCTGAACTTGGCAGCTGTGCCCTAAATTCTGTGTCGCTGCTTCACCGGAGGAATTCAGCTGCCGATATTTAAAATTAGAATTAGCATCTATCACTGCCCTGCGCTGCCGAAGGGGCCGGTGTAAGCTGCCGGCAGCTCCCATCTGTCACCCGGGTGCTCGGCTGCCCGCTGCCACCCTGATCCATCACTGCCAGCTCCCGGGCGCTCAAGCGGGCACCTGCTACCCGGAGGCTAAGTGGCTCATTAGGTGCCCCCTGGCAGTCCCAGAGGGAGCTTTTCCAAAAGGCAGCTGGTCTGTC
>NW_015391465.1:0-18318 GCF_001527695.2 Protobothrops mucrosquamatus
ACGCAAATAAAACCACATAAATAATGACCTAACCGTTTCTAAACAGACACGTAACCACAGAGTAAAGGCCCGAATGAAGCTTTTCCAAACTACTAGGTATAAGCCTACAACCTGCAGTGCGATTCTCACAGGCTCAGGGTTGACTCAGCCTTCCATCCTTCCGAAGTCGGTAAAATGAGGACCCAGATTCTTGGGGGGGCAGGGGGGGCAATAGGCTGACTCTGTAAACCGCTTAGAGAGGGCTGTAAAAGCGCCGTGAAGGGGTATGTAAGTCTTAAGTGCTATTGCTGTTTCTAAGGGAAAACTGGTATACGTTATCAGCATTTGCCCGTTCTGGAAAAGACTTGAGAAAAATGGATGGATGGATGGATGGATGGATGGATGGATGGATGGACGGACGGACGGACGGACGGACGGACGGACGGACGGACGGACGGACGGACGGATGGACGGATAGACGGACAGACGGACAGACAGGCAGGCAGGCAGGCAGGCAGGCAGAGGCATGGATGGATAGATGATAGATAGATATAGTAGATAGACAGACAGAAAAATGAAGACAGCTAGAGAAAGAAAAAAAATAGATAGCAAATGTAGATGATGGATGGATGACAGAAAAATGGAAATAGACAAACAGCAAAATAGAGATAAAGGTGGAGACAGAGATAGTTAAGCAAAATGGAGATAGATAGATAGATAGATAGATAGATAGATAGATAGATAGATAGATAGATAGATAGATAGATAGATAGATAGATGAGAGAGAGAGAGAGAGAGAGAGAGAGAGAGAGAGAGAGAGAGAGAGAGAGAGAGAGAGAGAGAGAGAGAAGATATAGATAGAAGATATAGATAGATAGGCAGGCAGACAGACAGACAGACAGAAAAATGAAGATAGCAGGAGTGAGGCAAAAAAAGATAGCAAAATGTAGATGATGGATGGACAGAAAAATGGAAATAGATACAAAGATATCAAAATAGAGATAGATAAGCAAACTGGAAAGATAAATTAGATAGATAGATAGATAGATAGATAGATAGATAGATAGATAGATAGATAGATAGATAGATAGATAGATAGATAGATAGATAGATAGATAGATAGATAGATAGACAGACAGACAGACAGACAGACAAAAATTGAGAGAGATGGACAGCAAAATGGAGAGAGAGAGACAGAGAGAAAGAGAGAGAGAACACACAAAATGGAGAAATAGATAAGATACACAGACAGACGAACAGCCCTACTGGATAAAACCTAACCCGTTATTCACACTGGCAACTTAACTTGTCTGGGTGTTGAAGCTCTGACATCTTTAAATTGCTAAGAGTGAAAAACATGACCTAACGCTAAAGAAGAATTCTTCCTCTTCATCCCAGATGTTTTTTTTCCTCCTCCTCCTCCTCCTCCACCTCCTCCTCCTCCTCCTCCTTCTTCTTTGGTCTGATTAACAAAATGGCCACTGACCCTCCGGCCTATAGCAAGGAAGTTTTTCCTCCTGTCCAAAAGGGACTGAATAACTTTTAATTTAGGTCCCAAAAAAACCCCCGGCGACGGTCACCCCTTCGGCCCGCCCCAGCGCAGCGTTGACTAATCTCAAGCCATCATCTCCTGTCTGAAGCTGCTCCCAGATTTATTTCCAATTCCCCCCCCCGCTTTGCCCCTTTGCCAAGTCCTTGTGGTATGGAGTCCCACTGGTCAACTCTAACCTCACCAGACACTAGTTGCTTTGTAGGCTTGCCAAGGGGCCACCCCAACACAGGATGCCCTGCAGCCACGCTGCCCACTCGCCAAGGCTGGGCCTTCGCATCTGGTTCCCCTCCGTCGACACACAACCACAACCCTGTTCTTCCCCCCCCAGTGACATCATCCGAAGTGGTTTCATAACATCTTCTGCCGACTGCCAGCCTTGTGGCAAGCCTTAGAGAACTTCTTAGAAAAAGCCGATTTCTGGGTTTTTTTGTGCCCCGTGTTTCCAGCAAGGGCCTTGCTCTTAGATCGGATCTAAGCCACAATGGATCCCTTGCTCTCCGATTCAGATGGATTTCCAAAGGTTCTCCTCTGTTCTCTTGGGTCTCCAGGAAAACAAAAGTGGGCCATCTTAACTCCTTCCTGAGGGGGTCCTTGGTGCTCTCTGAGCTTGGGGGTTTTCTTGCAGACGTCTTATGACCCAAACTAGGGAACATCATCAGTGCTAGAGGAGAGTGGGGTTTGTGGAGAAGAGGAGGAGGAGGAGGAGGAGGACTGTGGGGTCCTTGTTGCTCTCTGAGTTTGGGAGTTTTCTTGCAGACGTCTCATGACCCAAATTAGGGAACATCATCAATGCTAGTTAACAAACTAGGGAACATCATCAGGAGCACTGATGATGTTCCCTAGTTTGGGTCATGAGACATCTGCAAGAAAACCACCAAGCTCAGAGAGCACCCAGGAATCCACAATCTTTCTCCTCCTTCTCTTCTCTAGAAACCCCACTCTCCTCTAGCACTGATGATGTTTCCTAGTTGGGTCATGCAACGTCTGCAAGAAAGCAGCCAAGCTTAGAGGGCACCAAAGATCCCACAGTCCTCCTCCTCCTCCTCCTCCTCCTCCTCCTCCTCCCCACAAATCCCATTCCCTTCTAACACTGATGATGTTCCCTAGTTGGATCATAAACTCTCTGCAAGAAACCAACCAAGCTCAGAGAGCACCAAGGATCCCACAGTCCTCCTCCTCCTCCTCCTTCTCCATCTCTCTCTCCCTCCTCCTCCCCCCTCTTCCTCCTCTCCCTCTTGCTTCACTCCACAAACCCCACTCCCTTCTAGCACTGATGATATTCCCTAGTTGGGTCATGAAACGTCTGCAAAAAACCAATCCAGCTCAGAGAGCACCAAGGACCCTACAGTCCTCCTCCTCCTTCTTCTTCCTCCTCCTCCTCCTCCTCCTCCTCCTCTACTCCACAAACCCCACTCCCTTCCAGCACTGATAATGTTCCCTACTTGGGTCATGAAACATCTGCAAGAAAGCAACCAAGGACCATCACAGTCAGACATCTCCTTCTCCTCCTCCTCCCCCTCCTCCTCCTCCTCCTCCTCTCTGCAAACCCCACTCCCTTCTAGCACTGAGGATATTCCCTAGTTGGGTCATGAAACGTCTGCAAAAAACCATCCAAGCTCAGAGAGCACCAAGGACCCTACAGTCCTTCTTCTCTTCTTTCTTCTTCTTTCTTCTTCTTTCTTCTTCTTTCTTCTTTCTTCTTCCTCTTCTTCCTCTTCCTCTTCCTCTTCCTCCTCCTCCTCCTCCTCCTCTTCCTCCTCCTCCTCTACTCCACAAACCCCACTCCTTTCCAGCACTGATAATGTTCCCTACTTGGGTCATGAAACATCTTCAAGAAAGCAACCAAAGACAATCAAAGCAACCATCACAGTCAGACATCTCCTTCTCCTCCTCCTCCTCCTCTCTGCAAACCCCCCTCCCTCCTAGCACTGAGGATATTCCCTAGTTGGGTCAAGAAACGTCTGCAAAAAACCAGCCAAGCTCAGAGAGCACCAAGGACCCTCTCATTTCGATCCCAAGGTACAAATAATTCTCCTTTATTGGTAACTCATTCTTGGTCACCTGACTGAAAAGTCAATGCCCTTACGTTGCCAGTTGCAATGTGTGTGTGTGTGTGTGTGTGTGTGTGTGTGTGTGTGCGTTTTGACAATCCCAAAGATGCTTTCCTCTCTGTCCCGAACGCACAGAGGAAAACAATTTAACATTCAGGAACAGAAAGATAAATATCCTGATTTTTTGGTCCAGGCCTACAGCCACGTCTACAAGACCATGCAATTTGGGGGGGGTCTTTCCTTCTCCTGCACCCCTTCTGTGGCAAGCAGAAGGGGTCACAATATCCCAATTCATTGAAATTTGTTTTTTGTTTTTTTTCCAGAGTTCAAAAAACTAAATTCTGTAAGAAGAGACGCTGGTGAAAGGTGAATGACTTTGCCGCCGCAGGAGAGAGAAAAAAAAAACAAGGTCACTCACTTCATAGTCTCCACGTCGGCTGAGCCCGTCACCCGAAGCCCGTAGAAGCGTTGCATGGCAGCAATTGCGGCTGACACCGACTGGGGAGAACGCTGGGTGTGGGTGCGAAGGTTGCCCGGGGGCAAATACCCATATTGCTGCAGCCAGGCCTGGTGGGAAAATCAAAAAAAAAAAAGGAGCGTGAAAAAAATTCAAACGCAAAGCCCATCGAAGAGCAGATATCAAGGATATCGAAACTTGACTATTGCAAAAGCAATTCAGTTCGTCCTTGATTTAGGACTGGCTGCTTAGCGACCATTTCAAGTTACGACGGACCCCGGAAAAGCTACTGACGAACTGGATTTGAGGTTCCGAGTTTTAATCCCTTCCAGCAGTCATGTGACCATATTTTGAATTCCTGGCAAATGTCCCACAGTTACGGCCATCTGCAGTGTGTCACCCAGTCCCGACCTGTCATTTAGGACATTTTGCATAAAAAACAACAACCAAAAAACCCATCCCTGCATAGCCAACAATCAGTACCAAATAAAGGGTCATAAAATTGGTCAGTGTCATGTGGGCGTCCGCTTGACGGCTGTCGATGTACGACCCAAATTGTAGATTCAATTACTGTCGTAAATCGAGAACTACTTGTAGACAAATCAAAGTTATTTTGTAGTGAAAGGGCCAGATTAAAAAGCAGGACTTTATTTAGCTCTCGAGCTACGAAAGGTATCACCTCTTAATCTCTCTTTAATCTAATCAGTGATTGACCTCAAATTAAGTTTACTCTGATGAGGAACTTCTACAAAGAACTGAAATTCTTTCTTTCTCTCTTTCTTCTTTCTTTCCTTTCTCTCTTTCTCTTTCTTTCTCTTTCTTTCTGTCTTTCCTTTCTTTCTTTCTCTCTCTTTCTTTCTTTCTTTCTTTCTTTCCTTTCTCTTTCTTTCTTCTTTATTGGCCAAGGGTGATTGGACACACAAGGAAATTGTCTCTGGTGCATAAACTCTCAGTGTACATACGAACAATAAGTGATAAAGCAAGATCCTAGTCATCGTAAAAATACATTCATCATAAATCATAAGATACAACCCTTAGGGATAGTCGTAGGATACTAAAATAAGCAATCGACATAAATCGTACTAGGATAGTAAATAAAACAACGTAAATCGTAAGATACCAGCCACAAAGTTATAGTCCTGAGTAGATTAGGAGATAGGCAATAGGAAAGATGAGAAGAATAACAGTAATACAGCCTTACTAGATAGTTTGACAGTGTTATGGGAATTAGTTGTTTAGCAGAGTGACGGCATGGGGGGAAAAAACTGTCCTTGTGTCTAGTTGTGTTGGCGTGCAATGCCCTATAGTGTCGTTTTTGAGGGAAGAAGTTGAAACAGTATGTCCAGGATGTGAGGGGTTTATAGATATTTTCATGACCTTTTTTCTGGCTCGTGAAGTGTACAGGTCCTCGGCGGAATTATTTAAAATTATTTAAATCTTTCTCTCCTGCTCCCACCCCTGGTTCATTTCTGCCTAGGCTTCGGTCTTGTTTTAATCTGGATCCTATTTCTTCAAGATGGAAGGCCTGACGCTGATTCATGTGCCCTTAAAATAACGACAACAACGATAGAGTTGTGCAGAATGGGCAGCTAAATGCCGCGTATAACTCAGTTATGGAGAGTTATACTTATGTCTGTTTAAAGAAGTGAGTTTGTTTGCTTGTTTGTTCATTCATTCTATTTATAAGCCATCCATTTCAAGGAGTTGCTTTCGAGATTCCCAATCCTCGAACTTATGACCACCATCAGAATCAGAATAGAATCTGGAAGGGACCTTGGAGGTCATCTAGTCCAGCCCCCCGTTCAAGCAGGAGACCCTATACCATCCCAGACAAGTGACTGTCCAGTCTCTTCTTAAAGACCTCCAGTGATGGAGCACCCACAATTTCTGGTGGCAAGCTGTTCCACTGCTTAATTGTCCTCCCTGTTAGGAAGTTTCTCCTTAATTCCAGGTTGCTTCTAATTAGAAATACTTTCATTTCATTTATTCATTTCATTTATTCAATTTGTATCCCGCCCTTCTCCCGAGGGACTCAGGGCGGCTCACAACATTTTTTAAAACAAAAACAAACCCACAATCCCCGCCGAATAAAACCAGTTAAAACCCAAATATTCTAAGTTGTGATATTTAAAATTTTCTAAAAATGAACCCGATTTAAAAATCCTCCCTAGGCCAGGCCCGCTTGCTGGAAAAGCCATGTCTTGAGGGCGCAGCGGAAAGTCAGGAGATCCGGAATCACCCGGATCTGGGGGGGTAGTTCGTTCCAGAGGGCGGGGGCACCCACAGAGAAGGCCCTCCCCCTGGGGGTCGCCAGCCGACACTGCTTGACCGACGGCACCCTGAGGAGACCCACTCTGTGAGCGCGTACCGGTCTATGGGAGAGAATCTGCGGCAGAAGGCGGTCTCGGCCAAGTGTGATTAGACACCCAAGAAACTGAGCGCAAAATTTCCATTGCTAAGCAAGACATCTGTTGAGTGAGCTTTTTCCCATTTTATGCACGGGGGGGGGGGACAAACTATCTTTGTGTCTAGTTGTTTTGGCATGCAGTGCCCTATAGTGGCATCCTGAGGGGAAAAAATTGGTTGGAGGTGATGTTACAGGAAGACCCAACTCTCTGGGTAAGGTTGTGATGATGGAAAGAGAATGGAATGGAATGGAATAAGAAATAGAATAGAATAGAACAGGATAGGATAGGATAGGATAGGATAGAATATGAATAGAATAGAATAGAATACAATAGAATACAATATGAATAGAATAGAATAGAATAGAATATGAATAGAATAGAACAGAATAGAATGAAATATGAACAAAATAATAGAATAGAATATGAATAGAATAGAATAGAACAGAATAGAATAATATGAATAGAATAGAATATGAATAGAATAGAATATAAATAGAATAGAATAGAACAGAATAGAATAATATGAATAGAATAGAATAGAATGAAATAATATGAATAGAATAGAATATGAATAGAATAGAATATAAATAGAATAGAATAGAACAGAATAGAATAATATGAATAGAATAGAATAGAATGAAATAATATGAATAGAATAGAATATAAATAGAATAGAATAGAACAGAATAGAATAATATGAATAGAATAGAATAGAATGAAATAATATGAATAGAATATGAATAGAATAGAATATGAATAGAATAGAATAGAATGAAATAATATGAATAGAATAGAATATGAATAGAATAGAACAGAATAGAATAATATGAATAGAATAGAATAGAATGAAATAATATGAATAGAATAGAATAAAATAGAATAATATGAATGGAATATGAATGGAATATGAATAGAATAGAATAGAATAGAATAGAATAGAATAGAAGTGGAAGGGACCTTCAAGGTCTTCTAGTCCAGCCCCCAGCTCACGCAGGAGAACCTATACCCTCTCAGACAAGTGACTGTCTAATCTCTTCTTAAAAACCTCCAGTGATGGGGCACCCACAATTTCTGGTGGCAAGCTGTTCCACTGATTAATTGTCCTCACTGTTAGGAAGTTTCTCCTTAATTCCAGGTTGCTTCTCTCTTTGGTCAGTTTCCAACCATTTTTTCCAACCAGGTAGAAGGAAAGGAAAGAAGAGGAAGATCAGGAGTGAGATAGAAGGATTTTAATTGAAGTAGTGATGGAGGCACTGTTGGGAGATGACTTGTAGATCAGTCAAGGTCCGCTAAGGGTTCCCACTTGCTGCAGACCATATAGTCAATTTCCCAAAAGTTCCTTTAACGGGGAATCCTCAAGTTGTAACAGTTTATTCAAAGGCGCTGGGGAAAAAAGTGATTTATCCCCATGGTCACGTGATCAGAATCCGGACGCTTGACAAGTGGTTTCATATTTATGATGGTTGCACTGTCCCAGGTGTGTGTGTGTGTGTGTGTGTGTGTGTGTGTGTGTGTGTGAGATGTTGTGATCCCCTTTTGCGACCTTCCGACAAGCAAAGTCCCTGGGGGAGCCGGATTCACTTAACCACGTGTTCCTAACTGAGCAACTGCAGTGATTCACTTAACGACGGTGACAAGAAAGGTCGTAAAAGGGGGCAAAACTCACCGAACAACTGTCTAGCTTAGCAAACAGAAACGGTGCCGCTCAATTATGTCCTTATGAAAAAAGACAACCTATGTCAAGAAGGGTCAGTAAATTTGGTGACTCCTCTTAGGCCGGATGACCGCAGCAGCTATTTAGGTTCAAACCATTTAATGAGATGCAAAGCACATCATCATCATCATCATCATAATAATAATAATAAGTAGTAGTAGTAGTAGTAGTAGTAGTAGTAGTAGTAGTAGTAGTAGTAGTTGTAGTAGTAGTGCCTTGGGTGCAATCCCAAAACAACTAGAGCACCACTTGAACACCATTGGCATTGACAAATTCGCCATTAGTCAATTGCAAAAGGCGACCTTACTAGGAACCGCTTCCATCCTGCGACGAGATACAGGGCTTTTCAACCTTTTCACCCATTGTACCACTTTTAGGATATGGCAATATCCTAAAAGGCCTAGAAAGGTGCCTTGATGACCCCCCCCAAAAAAGGAAAAAAGTAATAAAGTACAGGTAGTCCTCGACTTACAACAGTTCGCTTAGTGACTGTTCGAAGTT
Source organism: Protobothrops mucrosquamatus (assembly GCF_001527695.2). Lineage (NCBI taxonomy): Eukaryota > Metazoa > Chordata > Lepidosauria > Squamata > Viperidae > Protobothrops > Protobothrops mucrosquamatus. Next base: position 8,663 of record NW_015391465.1, read on the forward strand.
ACAATGGCCCTGAAAAAAGTGCCCCCCAAGGCACAGCCGAGCAAGACACCTGCCTGCCCGCCCGGCGGCGCTCTTCCTCCTGTCCGAGGTTTTCATTGTTGTGAGCATTTCTGTTGAGGATTGGCAGCGGGGGTGGGGTGGGGGGTGTTTGGTTTTTATTCCCCCGTCTGCTGGGTGGTTGCAGCAGGTTCTGGTCACTTCACATGACCCTGGGACACTGTGACCGTCATAAATATGAATCAGTTGCCAAGCATCTGAATGTAAATCACAAGACCCTGGAGATGCTGCAACATTCCAGCTGATTGGTGCTTCTTCAGGGCTCAGCAGAAGCGCCAGAATCAGCGCCGAGCTCCAGCTGGAGTCTGGCGCCGATCCTGGCGCTTCCACTGAGCCCTGACAGCCCTGCAGCTCCAGCCATCTCTCGCTCAGGCTTGTGCAGTGCTGCCACCGGTTCAGCTCATTCCCCTCCCCCGCTACCACTTTTCTAGGATGGTCGCGTACCACCTGACAGGTGCCAATGTACCACAGGTGGTACCCGTACCACTGGTTGAAAAGCCCTGATCTATAATACCATCAAACATCCACATCTGCCTATCCCAGGTCCTTGGTAAGGACTCGATAGGTAGACAAAAACGCCAAATCCAGTCTGAACATCTGGCTGACTGTGCGATGATCAATAATAATAATAATAAAATAAAGTTGGAAGGGACCTTGAAGGTCATCTAGCCCAACCCCCTGCTCAGGCAGGAAACCTTATACCAGGGGTGTCAAATTCGCAACATTATGTGACGTGTTGCGATGTATCGTGACTTTTTCCCCATTGCCAGCAATGGGGTGGGCGCGGTTTCAGCGTGACGCATCCGGCCCGCGGATCGGCAGTTTGACACCCCTGCCCTATCCCATTTCAGACAAATGGCTGTCCAATCTCTTCTTTAAAACTTCCAGTGTTGGAGCATTCACCACTTCTGGAGGCAGATTGTTCCACTGGTTAATTGTTCTAACTGTCAGGAAGTTTCTCCTTAGTTCCAGGTTGCTTCTCTCCTACATTAGTTTCCATCCGTTGCTTCTTGTCCTGCCTTCAGGCACTTTGGAGAATAGCTTGACTCCCTCTTCTTTGGGGCAGCCCCTGAGATATTGGAACACTGCTATCATGTCACCCCTTGTCCTTTTCTTCATTAAACTGGACATACCCAATTCCAGCAACCGTTCTTTGTATGTTTTAGCCTCCAGTCCCCTGATCCTCTTTGTTGCTCTTCTCTGCACTCTTTCTAGAGTCTCAACATCTTTTTCACATCGTGGTGACCAAAACTGGACACCATATTCCAAGTGTGGCCTTATCAAGGCCTTGTAAAGTGCTATTAAATACTTCATGTGATCTTGATTCTATCCCTCTGTTAATGCAGCCTAGCACTGTGTTGGCTTTTTTGGCAGTTGCAACACACGGCTGGCTATATCTAAGTGATTGTCCACTAAGACTCCGAGATCCCTCTCACAGTTGTTACTATTGAGCAAGGTACCCCCTATACTATACCTGAGCATTTGGTTTTTCTTGCCTAAATGTAGAACCTTACTTTTTTCACCACTGAATTTCATTTTGTTAGAGAGGCTTAAAAAAAACAAAAAAACTGCTCAGCTAAGCCAAAATATCCTGCAAAATGTCTCTTATTTTCTGCCTTGGGAAGGTCCAAAAATGATGCCACACAACTTCCTGACCCTCGCAAAGTGAACGGAAACTGACGGCTGCACCCAAATATGGAGGGTGTTGCATTTTGCGTGCCAGCTGAGGGACGCATCTCAAAGCTGCTGAGATTGAGAAACACTTCGTAGCAGAAGAGGGGTGAATTCCAGAATTGAGCTAAGGGTGTGACGTGTGTGTGTGTGTCTGTGGCAGGATCTGAGAACGACAACTCCAATTCGGTTTCCTGCCCTGTTATGCAAAAGTTTAGAAAATCTCTCTTCCCATGAAGCAAGCAACTGGTCACAGAAGACTTCAACATACACACTGGTATCTATCTGTGCAACGCCATCACATATGCATATAAAGTCTCCTTCAATTGCAGCTCAGCTCCTGATAATTTTGTGGCTCTATCCATGTCATTGCCTTGCAATCACCCAGAAGCAATTGCCTTTTGGTTTTCTGAGTCTTGCCTCCATCCTTGGATCTCTGAGTGGTCTCCCACCCAAATAACAATCAGATCTGGCCGTGCTTAACCTCCAAGCTCAGGTATGGCCAGCTGGATGCTACCACTTCAAGACAGACAGATACGCTTGGTGGACATGTAAAAGACTAAAAAAAAAGATCTAAATACATACTTTGATAGAGATGATTTTCCATAGAATAGAATAGAATAGAATAGAATAGAATAGAATAGAATAGAATAGAATAGAATGGAATGGAATAGAATAACATCGAATAGCACGGAATAACACAGAATAGAATAGAATAGAATAGAATAGAATAGAATAGAATAGAATAGAATAGAATAGAATAGAATAGAATAGAATATAGGGATGGAATAGAATAGAATAGAATAGAATAGAATAGAATAGAATAGAATAGAATAGAATAGAATAGAATAGAATAGAATAGAATATAGGGATGGAATGAATAGAATAGAATAGAATAGAATAGGAATAGGAATAACAGAGTTGGAAGGAACCTTGAAGATCTTCTAGTCTAACCCCCCACTCAGGCAGGAAACCATTTGGGTTGTCCAATCTCTTCTTAAAAGATTTTTAAGATCAATATTCAATAAAAGCTAGAACTTTTCCTTTTCAAGATTGATGGATAAACAGGTAGAAAAAAGGCAGAAAAGATTATTTCAATAGATAATTACCGGGCGAGATTATTATAGGCACAGAGATAAAAAGATCTGACACTATCCACTATGGAGGGCTGGATGATGAAGTTGACAGTTGTTTTTTTCCCCAAATGGATAAACTGACTTTGTTGATCAAAGAAAAGACAACACCTGCATTTATAGGTGCCAAGGAAGCCTCTAATGGATTTTTGCATAACCATAAAAATGAATAAATCTGTGATTGATGGATTGATTGATTAAACAGGAGAAATTAAAAAAAAAAGTGTAATACAGGCCGTTCTTGACTTACAACATTCGCTTAGTGACCACTCAGAGGTACAACAGCACCGATAAAAAAAAGTGACCCGACTGTTTTTCAGGCTTATGTTCATTTCAGGATTTCCACGGTCACGGGATCCAGATTCAGATGCTTGGAAACTGGCATGTACTTATGACGGTTGCAGTGTCCCGGGATCACACGATCTCTTTTTGCGACCTTCTGACAAGCCAAGTCAATGGCAAAGCCAGATTCACTTAACAACCGTGTTCCTAATGTAAGAACTGTAGTGGTTCACTGAACAGTGGCAAGAGAGGTCGTAAAACGGGACAAAACCCACTTAACGGCCATCTCGCTTAGCAACGGAAAATTGTGGTCCAGTTGTGTTTGTAAGTCAAGGACTTACGCCTATGCTGTAATTTTAGACAGAGAGAGATTAAATATATATCTATACGTGCTTTGAAAAATCCTGGAAGCCACCTCTGAGTAACTTTTCTCTTTCTTTTCTACTTTTCTTCATCTTTCTTTCCTTTCTTACCCTCTTTTTCTTTTTTTCCTTTCTTCATTTCTTTTTTTAGGTTTTAGGTTGTCCTAGTTTTTATCATCTTGTTGAAAAACTTTTAAGAAAATTATAGAGAGAAGGCAGACAGGCCAGGAGAGACGCTTCTTTCTGGATAGTCCGCCTGGGATTACAGTAATCCACTGTCTGATCCAGCCACCTCTTTGCATTTGCCCCTCCACCGGGCTTTGGAAAATGCTGCCTTCCATCCACACCCGTGATTATCTATCGCTGCTGATGCATCATTACACAGAGAGAGAGAGAGAGACACACACAGCCAAGTCATTCTTTCTTCTTTTTGCCCCCTTTTCTTAATCTCAACGGTGATTCACCCCACGTTCCTGGCAACCTTTTCCAAACTGGGTGACTCTGGGGAGGGAGGGCCCAGGGCGAAACTCCAAGTCTGTTCTATTCTGTTCTGTTTTCTATTGTATTGTATTCTAATCTGTTATTCTGTTCTGTTCTGTACTATTCTTTTATGTTATTCTGTTATTCTATTCTATTGCATTCCATTCCATTCTTATTTCTTATTCTATTCTATTATTCTATTCTATGCTATTCCATTCCATTCTTATTTCTTATTCTATTCTATTCTATTCTTATTTCTTATTCTATTCTATTCTATTCTGTTCTGTTCTATTCCATGCCATGCCATGCCATGCCATGCCATATTTTCTCTATTCTATTCTAATTTCTTATTCTATTCTAATTTCTTATTCTATTCTATTCTATTTCTATTCTATTCTATTGCATTCCATTCTTATTTCCTATTCTATTCTATTCTGTTATTCTATTCTATGCTATTCCATTCCATTCTTATTTCTTATTCTATTCTATTCTATTCCATTCCATTCCATGCCATATTTTCTCTTCTCTTCTCTTCTCTTCTCTTCTATGCCATGCCATGCCATGCCATATTTTCTTTATTCTATTCTATTCTATTCTATTCTATTCTATTCTATTCTATTCTATTCTATTCTATTCTATTCTATTATTCTATTCTATTCCTTATTTCTATTCTATTCTATTCTATTCTATTCTATTCTATTCTATTCTATTCTATTCTATTCTATTCCATGCTGGCTGGGGGATTCTGGGAGTTGAAGTCCACACATCATAAATTGGCTGAGATTGGGGAAAGCCTAGTCCTCGACGTACGATCACAATTCCGCCCAAAATTTCTGTTATTGAGTTTCCCCCATGTCACAACCTTTTTTGCCACGATTGTTAAGCGAATCACTGCATTTGATAAGTTAGTAACCCGGTTGTTAAGCGAACCTGGCTTCCCCATTGATTTTGCTTATCGGAAGGTGGCATGACCCCGGGACACAGCGACGGTCATAAACGTGAATCGGTTGCCGAGCGTCCGGATTTTAATCCCGTGAGGGATGCTGCAAAGGTCACCCCTGTGGAAAAATGGTCCTAAGTCACATTTTTTCAGTGCTGTTGTAACTTTGAACGGTCACTAAACGAAGCGTTGTAAGTTGAGGGCTATCTGTAGTTTAGGCCGAAGCCTTTTTCTCTCTTGGCTCACAATTAGCCTCTCCTTGCGTAATGGAGGTGACGCCAAGGGTCTGTCGGACAGAGGCTGGAATCCAGGAAGTCCACAGCAACGGATTAACAGACGGGCAGAGGATTAAAGTTAATCTCTCCCGATCCAAGGATCTGTGTATTTCCCTGTCAAAAAGCCTTCTACAGGCCCACCTGGGCCCATCCAGGGCAGCCAAGCACTGCTTTTTTTTCTCCTCCCGCTAAACCAGAGGTAGACTGCCACTGCGGGTGGAGGTTCTGCTTCATGCAGAAAGAAAGGTCTCCGTTTCCTCTTTTTTAAAAAAATAAATAAATTAAGGAGTGCCTTAGAACCCTGACAGGCAGTAGATTCAAAAAGGGAAGGGAGAATTGTGCTTAATTGTGACCGGTTGTCAGTCAGGGAAACCGGAGCAGGGCTGAATAATCTGGATGGGACCCTGTTTGGACTTATGACCCTCTTTTACGGGTGGTTCTCGACTTACGACTGTGAGCCTTCGAATTTAGGATGGACTTCCAAAAACTTGCTATTGATGGCCCGTCCTTGAAGTTACAACTCTTTCTGTCTTTCATACACTCACTCTCTCTCTCTCTCTTCTCTCCTTTCTCTCAATCTCTCTCTTCTCTCTGTCTCTTTTCTCTCTTTCCTTTCTCTCTTCTCTTTCTTTTTCTCTCTTCTTTCTCTCTTCTCTCTCAATCTCTCTTCTCTCTTTCTGTCTATTTTCTCTTTCCTTTCTCTCTTCTTTCTTTCTCTTCTTTCTCTCTCCTCTCTCAATCTCTCTCCTCTCTCTTCCTTCTCTCTCTTCTCTCTTTCTGTCTCTTTTCTCTCAATCTCTCTCTTCTCTCTTTCTGTCTCTTTTCTCTCTTTCCTTTCTCTCTTCTTTCTTTCTCTTCTCTTTCTCTCTCTCAATCTCTCTCCTCTCTTCTTTCTCTCTTTTGTCTCTTTCTCTCTCTCTTCTCTCTTCCTGTCTCTTTTCTCTCTCTCTTCTCTCTCTTTCTCTCTTCTCTCTTTCTGTCTTTTCTCTCTCTCCTCTCTCTCTCTTCTCTTTCTCTTCTCTCTCTCACACGCGGTCACTTGTGATCATTTGGAAGTTACAACGGCAGTTAAAAAAAAGTGTCCTATAATTTTTTCCAGACTTAGGACCACTGCATGGTCACGCGATAAACATTTGGATGCTTGGCAACTGGCATGTACTTATGACGGTTGCAGGGTCCCGGAGGGTCACCTGATCCCCTTCAGCGACCTTCTGACAAGCAAAGTCGATGGGGAAGCCAATTCACTGAACAACCGTGTTCCTAATGCGGTGGTTCACTTAACAACCGTGGCGAGAAAGATCACAAAATGGGGCAGAACTCAATTAACCACTGTCTCACTTAACAACCGACGTTTTTGGTTCCATTATGGTCGTTAAATCGAGGACTACTTGTATTCTTCAAATTAATAATATCTGGAATTTCGGTGCTAAATCATTGCGGTCATAAATCAAGGCACCACGTGACCAGGACTCCATTTTATGATCGTGCAGCAAGTTGCTGTGGTCTTTAAGTGAATCATGTGGTCATTAAGTGAATCCGGCATATTCAACAGGCATTTTTTGCCCTCGTCTGCCCCCCCCAAAATCAGCAAAAAACATCACGAATCTCAGTCAGATGACTGCAGGGCACGGCAACCGATCCTAAATGGGAGTCAGATGCCAAGTCTTGAAATGTGATCATGTGCCCGCAGGGTGTGTGTGTGTGTGAGAGAGAGAGAGAGAGAGAGAGAGAGAAAGAGAGAGAGAGAGGAAAAAGAGAGAAAAAGAGAGTGAGAGTGAGAAAGAGAAAGAGAGGAGAGAGAAGGAAAAAGAGAGAAAAAGAGAAAGAGAGAGAAAAGGAAAAAGAGAAAAAAGAGAAAGAGAGAGAGAGAGAAAGGAAAAAGAGTGAGAAAAAGAGAGATAGGAGAGAAGGAAAGAGAGAAGAGAAAAGGAAAAAGAAAAAGAGAAAGAGAGAAAGAAAGAGAGAGTGAAAGAGAGAAAGAGAAAGAAAGGGAAAGAGAAAAAGAGAGAAAGATAAAGATAAAGAGAGCGCGAAAGAGAAAGAAAAAGAGAAAGAGCGTGAATGAAAGAAAAAGAGAAAGAGAGAGAGAGAAAGAGCGTGAATGAGAGAAAGAAAGAGAGAGAGAGAGAAAGAGCGTGAATGAAAGAAAGAGAAAGAGAAAGAGAGAAAGAGAGAGGGAGAAAGAGTTGTAACTTCAAGGATGGACTGTCAATATCAAGTCACTTTTTTTTTTTGAAGTCCATCGTAGAACCAACGCTCACGGTCGTAAATTGAGGGTCATAAATCCAAACAGGATCCCATCCAGATTATTCAGCTGTGCTCTGGTTTCCTTGACTGGCACCCATGGTGTGTGTGTGTGTGTGTGTGTGTGTGTGTGTGTGTGTGTGTGTGTAAATGTAAGCGGAGTGCCAAGAATTCCTTGCCAGCAGCATTCTCTCGCATGCGTGGGTGGTGCCAGATAACCAAAGTGTGAGTTAAATAGAGGCCCAGCTCCCAAAACTTGTAAGCTTCTGAATTTCAAAGCAGATGCAGCCCCCCCCCCCACCTCCCTCCTTTCTCCCCGTTTCTCCCTTGGCTTTGAAAAAAAAACCAGGGATGGCGACGCTATCTGGGATAATCTTTTGGGGTTTGATCCTAGCCAATTCTTGTTAAGATTCCTTCCATGGCTTCAAGCCGTTGTTGGCAAAAAACGTCTCTGGGTTTCTGGCTTTGCCGACACGGCAAGACTTTATTTGTAATTATCCAAATTTTAAGCAGGCCCATCAGTTTAATCTTGGCCTCGTCTAGATGGGACCGGGGAGGGGAAAGAGAGCATTACATCCAAGCAGATAAGCAGAATCTGTTTGCGTATCTGTAGGCCAACTTATTTTTTTAATTTATTTTTTTTTAGGCCGGTGGTAAGCTATAAGTCTGTGGGTGTTTATTAAAAGCCCAAATATCTTTCGTTTTTTAGGAAAAGCAAGAGTCTTCAAACTTGGCCCTTTGATGACTTGCGGACTTCAACTCCCAGAATTCCTCAGCCCGGCACGCTGGCTGAGGAATTCTGGGAGTTGAAGTCCCCAAGTCATCAAAGGGCCATAGTTCCCTCACGCTGGCTGAGGAATTCTGGGAGTTGAAATCCCCAAGTCATCAAAAGGCCAAGTTTGAAGACCCCTGCTTGTGGACTTCAACTCCCACAATTCCTCAGCCAGGCACGCTGGCTGAGGAATTCTGGGAGTTGAAGTCCCCAAGTCATCAAAGGGCCATAGTTCCCTCACGCTGGCTGAGGAATTCTGGGAGTTGAAGTCCACAAGTCATCAAAGGGCCAAGTTTGAAGACCCCTTGAGGAAAAGGGATCCTTTGTGGTTCTCTCTATGGAAAGAGTGCAAAGAAGAGCAACAAAGATGATTAGGGGGCTGGAGGCCAAAAAAATACGAACAACAGTTGCAGGAATTGGCTATGTCTAGTCTAGTGAAAAGAAGGACTTGGTGGTGACGTGATAGCAGTCTTCCAATATTTGAGGGGCTGCCCCAAAGAAGAAGGGGTCCACTTATTCCCCAAAGCACCTGAAGGCAGGACCAGGAGCAACGGATGGAAGCTAATCCAGGAGAGAAGCAACCTGGAACTAAGGAGGAATTTCCTATAAGTGAGAACAATTAACCAGTGGAACAGCTTGCCACTAGAAGTTGTGGGTGCTCCAACACTGGAGGTTTTTAAGAAGAGACTAGACAGCCAGTTGTCTGGAATGGTATAGTGTCTCCTGCTTTGTGCAGGGGGTTGGACCAGAAGACCTCCAAGGTCCCAGCTCCAACTCTGTTATTCTTTTTCGATTTCTGTTTCAGCGCCCAGCTATGGCACCAAAGTGTATTAAGACAGATTTTTCTAAATCTGCAGCAAACATCTTCACATTTTGCCCGGAACAATTTTACGGAGCGTGGCTTCAAAAGATACCTTGCTGTACAGGTAGTCCTCGACATACAACAGTTCATTTAGTGACCTTTCCAAGTTACGACGACACTGAAAAAAGGGACTTGTGACCATTTTTTCCACACTTAACGACCGTGCAGCATCGCCCCCAGGGTCACGTGATCGAAATTCGCCTGCTTGGCAACTGGCTTGTATTTACGACGGTCGCAGCATCGCGGGGGGTAACGTGATCCCCTTTCGCGACCTCTCCCACCAGGCAAGGTCCATGGGGAAGCCAGCTTCACTTAACAACTGTATTCCTCGCTTAGCAACGGTGGCGAGAAAAGTGGTAAAATGGGGGCAAACTCCACTTAACCACCGTCCTTGCTCAGCCACAGAAATCCAGAGGAAAGGAAGGATTCGAACAGCCCAGGATATTTGCAGGATTTCAGCAACCCCCCGGGGTTTGTGTGTCTGTGTGTTTGTGACAATGACCTCATTCTTCCGTTTTGTGCTCCAGCTTTCCCGCCAACGTTGGGTTTTAAAAAAGCTTCTGCTGCCCACCCCCCCC
>NW_015391465.1:18770-20186 GCF_001527695.2 Protobothrops mucrosquamatus
TAACCACCGTCCTTGCTCAGCCACAGAAATCCAGAGGAAAGGAAGGATTCGAACAGCCCAGGATATTTGCAGGATTTCAGCAACCCCCCGGGGTTTGTGTGTCTGTGTGTTTGTGACAATGACCTCATTCTTCCGTTTTGTGCTCCAGCTTTCCCGCCAACGTTGGGTTTTAAAAAAGCTTCTGCTGCCCACCCCCCCCCAAGCCAGCCACCCACCTGGGTCCCTGGCGGAAACCCTAAAAAAAGATCCGCCGTGTGTGTGTGTCATTCCCCCAGGAGTCCCCAAAATATCCTCTGGGAAAGTAACACAATGCCAACGAGGCCTCTCGCCCACGAGGCGCCAAATTCGGTGTTCGAAGCTTCTCCGGGGGGCAAATTCTCCAACATCTCTCGAGCTGCTAGTTGCTAGGACTAGAAGATCTCCCAGGCCCCCTTCCAAGTCGTGTCATGCCGCTAGTCCCTCCTCCCGAGACCCTGGACAAGGCCCGGCTTTGTCTTCGCTCTTCGAAATTCCTCGTTCCTGGCATCCTCTGAGCGTTGACTCATGTGGCCGTTCTCCCTCCTCAGCTTTGGCGGAGGTCACCACCCCGAGCCCCCTTTTTTTCCTTTCCGTGGGATGTGCCCCCCCTCCTTCCTTTCTTTCTGCTTCGCTCCAGGCTTGGGACCACTTCCGGCCTCTCCTTTTCTCCTCCCCCCTCCGGCTGTAAAATTCACTGGCAACACCCCTAACCACCACCCCCCAGCCTTTCCCCAAAATAATCCGAACCCTAATGCCCTTTTCCTGGCTGTTTCTCTCTCTCTCCAGGCACCCCGCTAAGAATTCCTAAAGCTGCATCCGTTGTTTCCTTCTCAACAGAGTCCTCTCAGCTCCTATAAGGGGGCAAACTACATTTCACGGCGCCTTTGATCTCCGCCAAGACAGCCACCCACCCACCCCGGTTCGCTTCCCATGTCTTTGTTCCTCCAAGACGGGGGGGGGGGGGGGGGGGGGTTGGTCTGTCTGCCTTTTCTCCCTTTAAAAAGAGAGAGAGATTGAGAGAGAGGGAGGGAGGGAGGGAGATTGAGAGAGACACAGAGAGAGCGATACAGATTGAGAGAGACAGATTGAGGGAGAGAGGGGAGGGAGAGAAAGCAGGAGAGAGAGAGAGATTGAAAGGGAGAGATTGAGAGAGGGGAGGGAAGGAGATAGGGAGAGAGGGAGGGAAGGAGGGAACGAGAGAGAGAGAGAGAGATTGAGAGAGAGATTGAGAGAGAGAGGGAGGGAAGAGGGAGAGAGATTAAGAGAGCAGGAGGGAGAGAGATTGAAAGGGAGAGATTGAGAGAGGGGAGGGAAGGAGATAGATAGAGAGGGAGGGAAGGAGGGAACGAGAGAGAGAGAGAGAGAGAGAGAGAGAGAGAGAGAGAGAGAGAGAGAGAG
>NW_015391465.1:23439-27574 GCF_001527695.2 Protobothrops mucrosquamatus
GAAGGAAGGAAGGAAGGAAGGAAGGAAGGAAGGAAAAAGGGAGAGAGAGAGAGAAAGGGAGAAAGAAAGAGAAAGAAAGAAAGGAAAAAGGGAGAAAGAAAGAGATAAAGAAAGAAAGAAGGAAGGGAAAGAAAGAGAAGGGAAAGAGAAAGGAAGAGAGGAGGAGAAAGAAAAAAGGAAGGAAGGAAGGAAGGAAGGAAAAGGGAGAAAGAAAGAGAGAGAGAGAAAGAAAGAGGAAGGAAGGAAGGAAGGAAGGAAGGAAGGAAGGAAGGAAGGAAGGAAGGAAGGAAAAGAAAGAGAAGGGAAAGAGAAAGGAAGAGAGGAGGAGAAAGAAAAAAGGAAGGAAGGAAGGAAGGAAGGAAGGAAGGAAGGAAGGAAGGAAGGAAGGAAGGAAGGAAAAGAGGAACTCACTCAACTTCCCTTAATGTCCTGCAGTCTAGGAGAGTAGGAGTCCCAATCCCCTCTTCCCCGGGAAGACCCAATTCGTGGCCCCATGGAGTTGAGGAACAGGGGGATAATTCTTAGCCACCCACTGGCCCAGGAGAAGAACAAGACCACAAAGGAGGAGTGGATGCCAGGGACCGACCTACCATCAGATGGGAGCAAAAGAAGAAGAAGGAGGAGGAGGAGGAGGAGGAGGAGGAGGAGGAGGAAGAGGAAAAGAGGACTGCTCATTTTTCATCAAACAGATTGCACCCATAAATGCAAAAAAGGAAAGGAAGGGAAGATAGAAAAGAAGAAAGGGAAAGAAGATAGAGGAAAGGAAAGGGAAGGGAAGGGAAGGAAGATAGAAGAAAGGAAAGAAAAGGAAGATAGAAGAAAGGAAAAGAAAGGAAGATAGAAGGAAAGGAAAGGAAGATAGAAGAAAGGAAAAGAAAGGAAGATAGAAGGAAAGGAAAGGAAGATAGAAGGAAAGGAAAGGAAGACAGAAGGAAAGGAAAGGAAGATTGATGAAAAGAAAGGAAAGGAAGATAGAAGAAAGGAAAGGAAAAGAAAGGAAGACAGAAGAAAGGAAAGGAAGATAGAAGGAAAGGAAAGGAAGATAGAAGAAAGGAAAGGAAGATAGATGAAAGGAAAAGAAAGGAAGATAGAAGAAAGGAAAGGAAAGGAAAAAAGAAAAAGTCAGCTGACATCATGTTTTCACAGAGATGCGGGGGGTGGGTGGGCTGGAAAAGAAAGGAAAAAACTAGGAAAGAGAAAGAAATCCGGGCGATGCGGATCCAAACTTGGAGGCCATCAGCGCAAATGAGGTTGGCCGCAGGAGGAGTGCAGAAGAGGCACAGGCCTTGGCCTAGAAACAGCCAGTTCTCCGTCCAGCTGCAGAACTCATCCAAGAAAAGGGAGGAACAAAGGATGGTGAAAAAAAGAAGAAGGGAGGAGTAAACGAGCAAACCAGCTGTAAGGAGAAAGCAGAGGTGCAAAGGTGAGGGGAAGCTTGGCAGAGACAAGAGGCAGGAAAATGGGGAGGGGGGGAGAGAAAAGCAGAGTGCGTGCCCCAGTGCTTACGGAAAGCGGGGGGGGGGAGAAATCAGAGGAGAGGAAAGGACAGGAAGATAGAAAAGAAGAAAGGAAATTAGAAAAGAAGAGAGGAAAAGAAAGGAAGACGGAAGGGAAGATAGAAAAGAAGAAAAAAAGATACAAAAAAGAAGAAAGGAAAATAAAAGGGAAGGGAAGAGAAGGGAAGAGAGAAAACAAGAAANGAGAGAGAGATTGAAAGGGAGAGATTGAGAGAGGGAAGGGAAGGAGATAGAGAGAGAGAGAGGGAACGAGGGAACGAGAGAGAGATTGAGAGAGAGAGGGAGGGAGAGAGATTGAAAGGGAGAGATTGAGAGAGGGGAGGGAGGGAGATTGAGAGAGGGAGGGAGGGAAGGAGAGAGAGGCACAGAGAGAGAGAGAGACAGAGATGGAGGGAGAGACAGATTGAGAGAGAGATTGAGGGGAGAGGGAGGGAGAGATTTAGAGAGAGATTGAGAGGGAGGGAGAGAGAGAGGGAAGGAGGGAGGGAGAGAGACAGAGATTGAGAGATTGAGAGAGGAGAGGGCAGGAGGGAGGGAGATTGAGAGAGAGAAACAGAGATTGAGAGACAGGAGAGAGATTGAGAGAGAGAGATTGAGATAGAGAGAGAGACAGAGATTGAGATAGGAGAGGGCAGGAGGGAGGGAGGGAGATTGAGAGAGAGATTGAGAGAGAGAGAGAGATTGAGAGAGAGAGAGATTGAGAGAGGGGAGAGGGAGGTAGACAGACAGACAGAACTGGGCCACTTTCTAACTCTTTCAAACTGCGGCTTCAACACTGCAACCAAACTTTTTTCCCATAGCCAAAAATGAAAATTTGGAATGGGAAGAGGAAAAATAAAGAGAAGAGAGAAATTGTGGACAATAGCAGGCTTCGCACTGCCCCCCCCCTTTTTTTTAAAAAAAAATGTAAAATAACAACAATCAGCAGGAAGGCACCCAAACAGCTTTTTCAGTCTTTCAAGGAACTATTGTGTAATCAAAAAGGAACGTGATCAGAAGAAGAGGCAAGGATGGAAGGAAACAGGGATATTTATGGCTAAGGGAGCAGAATGAGCTGTTTACTTATTTACTTAGTGATTTATTTGTTAGACCAACTGAAGGTTTTCAAGAAAAGATTGGGCAAGCAAGACAAAATAAGGTCTTCTGAAATTCGGGCAAGTGGAGGGGAGGGAATAGGGTGGACTATAAGATCTTCAAGGTTCCCTGAGATTCTACCATCTGTAGCTGTCCATCTCACAAATGAGATTCTGAGAATCTTCCAACACATTAAATACAATGCAGAAAAAGCAAGAAAAGTGTAAAAACCTACAGTCAGGACCGCAAAGGATGATCTCACACGCTGCCTTTATCCATTAACCTTGGTGTTTTTTTTTTAAATAAGTCACCCTGGATATATTCAGACATAATGCCAAACCATCATCCTGGACCCAACTTTGTGGCCTTGGCATGTGTCATAGAGATTTGTTGCTTGTGGGAATTGCTTTTGACTCTTGCTTGCTGGCATTTTGAGGCACAAATCGCCGAATTAATAAATACATGGACACCCAAGAGGATAAAGTCCTCTGGTTTAAGTTCTAAAACTGTTAAATGGAAAGATATCCCCCCCCCCAATAAAAGGCATATAACACAAGGAATCCCAATGTCTTCCCATCACATTTTTTAAAAAAAGCTGGTTGGTTGTCCCTCTCCACCATAAACTGAAGCTGACAAACCACAATGACTAGTTCACACAAGCCACTAAACCGAATTCACAGAAAATGGTTGATGTCTTAGTAGGATGAGTCCCAACTCGGGCTAAAAAAAAAAGTGCTAGAGGACACCAATGGGAAAAGGGGATAAGGTGGATGAAGGAGGAGCCTTGATGCGATTTAAATTGGCTAAATTATTTCTTATTCTCTTGACTAGAAAGCTAAACAGTTTACTGTACACCTTCCCATTTTCTTTTCCTTACAATGGGTATTTTTCCCTCGAATTACAAGGAGAGAGAGACTCACATCGATGTGTTGCTATCTTGTGAGTGGGGAAGGGAGGAGAAGGGAAAGAGAAAGGAAGGAAGAGAGGAAAAGAAAGAAAGAAAAAAGAAAGAAAGAAAGAAAGAAAGAAAGAGAAAGAAAGAAAGAAAGAAAGAGGAAGGAAGGAAGGAAGGAAGGAAGGAAGGAAGAAAAAGAAAGAGAAGGGAAAGGAAAGAAGGGAAAGAGAAAGGAAGAGAGGAAAAGAAAGAAAGAAAGAAAGAAAGAAAAAGAAAAAAGGGAGAAAGAAAGATAGAAAGAAAAAAGGGAGAAAGAAAGAGATAAAGAAAGATAGAAAGAAAAAAGGAAGAAAGAGAAAGAGATAAGAAAGAAAGAAAGAAAGAAAGAGGAAGGAAGGGAAAGAAAGAGAAGGGAAAGAAGGGAAAGAGAAAGGAAGAGAGGAGGAGAAAGAAGGAAGGAAGGAAGGAAGGAAGGAAGGAAGGAAAAAGGGAGAGAGAGAGAGAAAGGGAGAAAGAAAGAGAAAGAAAGAAAGGAAAAAGGGAGAAAGAAAGAGATAAAGAAAGAAAGAAGGAAGGGAAAGAAAGAGAAGGGAAAGAGAAAGGAAGAGAGGAGGAGAAAGAAAAAAGGAAGGAAGGAAGGAAGGAAGGA
>NW_015391466.1:0-1148 GCF_001527695.2 Protobothrops mucrosquamatus
GAAAGAAAGAATGAAAGAAAGGGGAAAGGGAAGGGGAAAAGAAAGGAAGGAAGAAAGGAAGGAAGGAAGAAAGGAAGGAAGGAAGGAAGAAAGAAAGAAAGAAAGAAAGGGAAGGGGGAAAAAAAGAAAGAAAGGAAGAAAGGAAGGAAGGGGAAAGGGAAGGGGAAAAGAAAGGAAGGAAGGAAGAAAGAAAGAAAGAAAGAAAGGGAAGGGGAAAAGAAAGAATGAAAGAAAGGGGAAAGGGAAGGGGAAAAGAAAGGAAGAAAGGAAGGAAGGAAGAAAGAAAGGAAGGAAGGAAGGAAAAAAAGGAAGAAAGAAAGAAAGAAAGAAAAAAAGAAAGAAAGAAAGAAAGAAAGAAAGAAAGAAAGAAAGAAAGAAAGAAAGAAAGAAAGACAGGGCGAGAAAATGGCGAGAAAAACAGGTTATAGTCCAGCCACCCGCCCACACAGCGGAAAGTTAATAGGAAATAAAAAACAGGTTGGTGAGGAAATATCCTCTCTAAAAGCGTGGGCAAGCTTTACGGCAAGGGGATTTCAACTCCCAGAATCCCCCAGCCGACATGCTTTAAGAGGGGTGGGCTTCCACTCCCAGAATCCCCCAGCCAGCAAAACAAATCCACCCCTCTTAAATCACGCCGGCTGAGGGGTTCTGGGAATGGAAGCCCACCCCTCTTAAAGCATGTCTACTGGGGGATTCTGGGAGTGGAAATCCTCCCCTTTTAAAGCATGGCTGGCTGGGGGATTCTGGGAGTGGAAGTCCTCCCCTCTTAAAGCATGTCTACTGGGGGATTCTGGGAGTTGAAGTCCACCCCTCTTAAAGCATGTCTACTGGGGGATTCTGGGAGTGGAAGTCCACCCGTCCTTACAGCATGCCGGCTGGGGGATTCTGGGAGTGGAAGTCCACCCGTCCTTACAGCATGCCGGCTGGGGGATTCTGGGAGTGGAAGTCTACCCGTCTTAAAGTAACCAAGTTGGATGAACCCTGGTGTACAAGGGTTTGAGCCTCTGAAAAACAGACACACATCTGGGATTGGGTCCGCTTCCTCTGTGCGGCCCCTTGCAAAGTACTACAAAGCCCTTTGCTATTTTTGTAGCAGTAATCTTAGCTACTCGCCCGCCCTTCTCAAGGTCTTAAGGAGGACTTAAAAA
>NW_015391466.1:5144-6997 GCF_001527695.2 Protobothrops mucrosquamatus
TAAAAAATAGAACAGAACGCAGAATAGAATAGAAAATATAGAATATAAAAAATAGAACAGAACGCAGAATAGAAGAGAATATAGAATGTAAAAAATAGAACAGAACGCAGAATAGAATAGAATATAGAATATAAAAAATAGAACAGAACGCAGAATAGAATAAAATATAGAATATAAAAAATAGAACAGAACGCAGAATAGAAGAGAATATAGAATATAAAAAATAGAACAGAATGCAGAATAGAAGAGAATGCAGAAGAGAAGAGAAAATATGAAATGGAAGAACGGAACGGAACAGAACGACAAAACAGAATAGGGAAGGGAATAAAAAAAACAACAACACACCAGCCAGCTTTGAAACCAGGGGCAATTTATTTGCACAAAAGAAATCATCTTTTCGGACCGTTCCCATCCTTTCCAATTCCCCCCCCCCATCTCCGAAGACTATTTACAAGACATTAAAAGCACATTATTTTTCCCTCGTCCGTGCAAACGCTCCGAGCCAAACTGCGAGGACTACACAAACCATACGCCTTCCCTCACCCGCCCAGGAAGTCGGGCTGGGGCCCTTTTTTTTTTTTTACAAGACGCAAGCAAGCTTCTTCGCAAATTCCAGCCGGGTCGGCTGGAGAGATTTCAGGCAGCCCTCTCCGGCATCCGGGAGAACAAACCAGCATTGCTGGCTTGAAATAAACCGAGGTAGCATTTTTGCCCCCCCTCCTTCCGGGCCTGACGCAGACATCGAATGCAAAAGGCGGCAACGTGGAAGCTTACACAATACCCCACCTGAAAAAAATTAGGATTTTTAATACTGATACGGGTGCCCAGTTTACACGTGTAACGCTAAGCCATCATTGAGAGCTTCCCAGAAAGGCCTGGAGTTTGTGCTTTCCCTGGAGTCAAGAGGTTGATGTCAGTTTCTCCTTAGTTGGCGCAGAAGAGTCATCTCGGTTTGATATGTGCAGCAATCTCAAGCCAACTTGGCTTAACCAGAGTTTGTGACAAACCACGGTTTACCTTGCAAGTGGATTCTGAATGAGCTAAGCGGAATGGTCTGAATTGCGGTTAGAGTAGAAACCTCTGGTTTCGAGTCACATAAAACGGGGGCTACATACTCACACTCCAAAAAAAGGAAGATTTCCCAGGCTTGGCTTAACCAGAGCTTGACACAAACTAGAATTAACTTTGATACGAATCCTGAATGAGGAGCCTAACCACAGTTGGACCTTGTCTGAATTGCGGTTAGAGTAGCAAGCTTTGGTTTAGCGTTACTCAAAACCTAGACATATACCCACAGACAAAAAACCGTAGATTTCCAGGCTAGCATCCTGTTTGGCTTAAACCAGAGTTTGTGACAAACTAGAGTTAATTTCCAGGTGGATCCTGAGTTGGGACCTTAGCGACAATTGAAGCTTGTCTGAACTGTGCTTAAGAGTAGCAATCTCTGATTTAGCATAACACAAAACACGGAGACATACCCACACATCAAAACCAAGATTTCCAGGCTAGCACCGTGTTTGGCTTAAACCAGAGTTTGTGACAAACTAGAGTTAATTTCCAGGTGGATCCTGAGTTGGGACCTTAGCGACAATTGAAGCTTGTCTGAACTGTGCTTAAGAGTAGCAATCTCTGATTTAGCATAACACAAAACACGGAGACATACCCACACATCAAAACCAAGATTTCCAGGCTAGCACTGTGTTTGGCTTAAACCAGAGTTTGTGACAAACTAGAGTTAACTTCCAGGTGGATCCTGAGTTGGGATCTTAACCATAGATGGAGCTTGTCTGAACTGTGCTTAAGAGTAGCAATCTCTGATTTAGCGTAACACAAAACGCGGAGACATACCCACA
>NW_015391466.1:8715-14833 GCF_001527695.2 Protobothrops mucrosquamatus
TCTATCTATCTATCTATCTATCTATCTATCTATCTATCTATCTATCTATCTATCTCTATCTATCTATCTATCTATCAATCATCTATCTATCTATCTATCTATCTATCTATCTATCTATCTATCTATCTATCTATCTATCTCTATTGCTATCTATCACTATCTATCTCTATCTATATCTTATTCTCTATCTATCTATCTATCTATGTATCTATCTCTCTGTCTATCTATCCTCTACCTACCTACCTACCTATATCTATCTTATTCTCTCTCTATCCAATCATCTCTATCTCTCTCTCTCTATCTATCTAATTCTCTATCTATCTATCTATCTATCTATCTATCTATCTATCTATCTATCTATCTATCTTATTTTCTATCTCTCTATCCAATCATCTATCTCTATCTCTCTATCTCTACCACTATCTCTCTCTCTATCTATATATCTTTATCTATCTATATCTCTCTCTCTCTATGTATCTATCTCTCTCTCTCTCTCTAATCTAATCTATCTAAGACCTGTCTGTCTATCTCACGTGTGTCTTCTCTGTATATTTATCTCTATGTCTATCTATCCATCTCTATCTTATTCTCTCTCTCTCTCTATCACTATCTATCTATCTATCTATCTATCTATCTATCTATCTATCTATCTGTCTGTCTGTCTGTCTGTCTGTCTGTCTGTCTGTCTGTCTGTCTGTCTTATTCTCTCGCTATCCAATCATCTCTCTCTCTCTCTCTCTCTCTCTCTCTCTCTCTCTCTATATATATATATATATATATATATATATATATATATATCCTTTAAAATTCTAAAAATTGGAGGATGACTCCTGGGTAAATTCATGTTCGAAGGGTCACAAGCATATATATATATAT
This sequence comes from Protobothrops mucrosquamatus, assembly GCF_001527695.2. Classification (NCBI taxonomy): domain Eukaryota; kingdom Metazoa; phylum Chordata; class Lepidosauria; order Squamata; family Viperidae; genus Protobothrops; species Protobothrops mucrosquamatus. Next base: position 9,592 of record NW_015391466.1, read on the forward strand.
GTATCTATATCTATCCTATCTCTCTCTCTCTCTCTAATCTAATCTATCTATCACCTGTCTGTCTGTCTATCTCATGTGTCTGTCTGTATGTCTTGTCTGTATATTTATGTCTGTCTATCTATCTCTATCTATCTTATTCTCTCTCTCTCTCTCTCTCTCTTTCTCTCTCTCTCTCTCTCTCTCTCTCTATCTATCTCTATTGCTATCTATCACTATCTATCACTATCTATCTCTCTATCTAACTATCTATCTATCTATCTCTATTTCTATCTATCTCTATCTCTCTATCTAACTTTATCTATCTCTCTATCTATCTCTCTATCTATCTATCGAGAGAGGGAGAGACAAAGAGACAAATAGATATATATTTATATTTATTACCTTGCATTTGAGAAAGAAGTCCTTGTAACCCCCTTTGAGGATGTAGAGCTCTGGGTAGTGCAGGCTGGGATACTGGTTGCCGAGCCGGTCTCGTTCCCTGACAAATCGGCACCTGGCGGGGTGAGGAAGAAGAGGAAGAGGAGGAAGAGATCAAACAAGGCCCCTCGCTCTTGACAGACAGACAGACAGACAGACATGGAGGGCGGCGACAGCTGAGAAGATCTTTGGGGCAGAAACTGGAGCAAAGGAGGAAGAGGAGCGGGATCGAATTCAAGCACACCGGAGGCCCAATTCAGAGAGCCAGCCTCTTCCTCTTCCTCGGCTCAAGCAGCCCGCCAGCCCTCTTCTTCGCAGAGGCAGAGGAGCATGGTCTTTGGGGTACTTACATCCGGGGGGCCCGCTCGGAGGAGAACTCGCAGTGGAAGACGACCACCACCCGCCGGCCGCCGGAGGAGGCCACGGGCGTCTTCAGCAGATAGTCTTCCACGTCTTCCTCCATGGGAAGGTTGACGGCGCCCTGGAGGGAGGACCGAGGGAGTTGTCGAAACAAAAAGGAGACGGTTTGTGAGTGTGGCTTTTCGCCACAACGGCACAACTTCGAAGGCGAGCTGGTCGGCGAGAGAAGCCGGCAACATCCGGGGCACTTTGGAGCTATTTGAGGCGTGAGATTTGGAGGCTGCCCGTGGCCTCAAAAAGGCGACCCTTGGGCTATGTACATGGATATGCTAGATAGACAGACAGATGATAGACAGACAGACAGACAGACAGACAGATGATATAGAGATAGATAGACAAACAGATATAGAAACAGATATAGACAGTCAGACATAGGGATAGACAGAGTAGACAGACAGACAGACAGACAGATGAGATAGATAGATAGATAGATAGATAGATAGATAGATAGATAGATAGATAGATAGATAGATAGATAGATAGATAGAAAGATGATATACAGAGACAAACAAAGATATAGAGATATAGATAGATGATATAGAGATATAGAAAGAATATAGATAGATAAAGAAAGATAGATAGATAGATAGATAGATAGATAGATAGATAGATAGATAGATAGATAGATAGATAGATAGAGATAGATAGATAGATAGATAGATAGATAGATAGATAGATAGATAGATAGATAGATAGATAGATAGATAGATAGAGATAGGTAGCTAGGAAGGTAGGTAGGTATAGATATACATAAATGGATGGATGGATAAACAGATATAGAGATACATAGAAAGATAGAAAGATAGATAGATAGATAGACAGACAGACAGACAGACGAGAGGATGAGAGAGAAAGAGAGAGAGGCAGGCAGGCAGACAGAGACAGACATAGATGTAGACAGACAGATATAGACATAGGGATAGATAGACATGATGGATGGATGGATGGATTGATGGATAGCTAGCGATAGATAAATATAGAGATGGATAATAGAGATGATGGATGATAGATAGCTAAACAGATACAGAGATAGAGATAGAAATATAGATAGAAAGATATAGATACATAGATGATACACAGATAGACAAAGAGATATCGATATAGAGGTATAGATAGATAGATGATATAGACAAATATAGAGATATAGAGATATAGATAGATAGATAGATATAGATAGAAAAATAGATAGAGACATAGAGATATATAAAGAAAGAGAAATGATAGATAGATAGATAGATAGATAGATAGATAGATAGATAGATAGATAGATAGATAGATAGATAGATAGAGATAGGTAGGTGGGTAGGTAGATATAAATGGATGGATGGATAAACAGATATAGAGATACATAGAAAGATAGATAGATAGATAGATAGATAGATAGATAGATAGATAGATAGATAGATAAACAGAGATAGAGATAGAAATATAGAAAGATATAGATACATAGATACATAGATGATACACAGATAGACAGACAAAGAGATAGAAATATAGAGATATAGATAGATGATATAGACAAAGATATAGAGATATAGATAGAAAGAGATATAGATAGAAAGAGATATAGATAGATAGATAGGTAGGTAGGTAGGTAGGTAGGTAGATAGATAGGTAGATAGATAGATAGATAGATGATATAGAGATAGATATAGATAGAAAAATAGATATAGAGATATATAAAGAGAGATGATAGATAGATAGATAGATAGATAGATGATATATAGATAGAAAAATATAGAGATTATAAAGAAAGAGAGATGATAGATAGATAGATAGATAGATAGATATAGATAGATGATATAGAGATAGATATAGATAGAAAAATAGATATAGAGATATATAAAGAAAGAGAGGTGATAGATAGATAGATAGATAGATAGATAGATAGATAGATAGATAGATGATATATAGATAGAAAAATATAGAGATTATAAAGAAAGAGAGATGATAGATAGATAGATAGATAGATAGATAGATAGATAGATAGATAGATGATATAGAGATAGATATAGATAGAAAAATAGATATAGAGATATATAAAGAAAGAGAGATGATAGATAGATAGATAGATAGATAGATAGATAGACAGACAGACAGACAAAGAGATATAAGAGATATAGACAGACAGAGACTTCACCTGGGGGAAAATAAGCGAGTGGGACAACGTAGCCCGGCTTTCTCTGTGAAGAGCATCTCCAAGCACCCATCCCAGGAGACCGCCCCGTCGTGACGGAGACTAAGACGCCCGGCATCACAGCCACAGCTGGCTTGGAGCACCCGACGGGCCACAGCTGGCCAAAAGGGACTGCTCCCCACCCCCCCACCCACCCCCCCATTGTTCCAGAGGCCGAATCCTTGGGGCTGAGCCGCCCCACCCCACCCCGCCTACCTTGATGTGACCCCCTTCGTACTCGTAGGGAAACCGGCAGTCGATGATCAGGCACCGTTTCAGGGAGACGGAGAAGCTGCCGTTCAGGACGGCCACGATCTGCGAGAAGAAAAGAGAAGAGAAGAGAGAGAGAGAAAAAGAAAGAAAAGAAAAGGGTGAGAGACAGCTTGGAACCGAGGGAGGCCGCATTCACTTGGGATTCGAAGTGACAATCGCCAAGTTGGAAGGGACCTCGGCGGTCATCCAGTCCAACCCCCGGCTCGAGCCAGGAGATCCTTTACAGAATACATTTGAGTCGGAAGGGACTTCGGAGGTCATCTCGTCCAACCCCCGGCTCGAGCCAGGAGACCCTGACAGAATTACAAGAGTTGGAAGGCTCCTTAGAGGTCATTTAGTCCAGCCCACTGCTCCAGCAAGAGAGCCTTACAAAACAACAAGACTAGGGAGGGACTTTGGAGGTCATCTAGTCCAGCCCCCCTGCTCAAGCAAGACTCCCTTTACAAAACAACAGACTAGGAAGGGACCTCGGAGGTCATCTAGTCCAAACCCCTGCTCAAGCCAGGAGATCCTTACAGAATAACAAGAGTTGGAAGGGACCTTGGAGGTCATCTAGTCCAACCCCCTACTCAAGCAGGATACCCCTACAGAATAAGAGTTGGAAGGGACCTTGGAGGTCATCTAATCCAACCCCCTGCTCAAGCAAGAGACCTTTACAAAACAGACTAGGAAGGGACCTTGGAGGTCATCTAGTCCAACCCCCTGCTCAAGCCAGGAGATCCTTACAGAATAAATTGAGTTGGAAGGGACCTCGGAGGTCATCTAGTCCAAACCCCTGCTCAAGCCAGGAGATCCTTACAAAACAGACTAGGAAGGGACCTTGGAGGTCATCTAGTCCAACCCCCTACTACTCAAGGAGACCCCTACAGAATAAGAGTTGGAAGGGACCTTGGAGGTCATCTAGTCCAACCCCCTGCTCAAGCCAGGAGATCCTTACAAAACAGACTAGGAAAGGACCTTGGAGGTCATCCAGTCCAACCCCCTGCTCAAGCAAGGAGACCCTCACAGAATAACAAAAGTTGGAAGGTACCTTGGAGGTCATCTAGTCCAGCCCCCTGCTCGATCGGGAGACCCTCTACCATTTCGGACAAAGTGACCCGTCCAGTCGCTTCTGAAAAAACCTCCAGCGACGGAGCACCCACCACATCTTGTGGCAAGCAGTCCCCCTGGTTAACTGCCGTCCCTTTCAGGAAAGCTCTCCCTATTTCTAGGTTGAATCTCTCCTTTGATCAGCTTCCATCCATTGTTCCTTGTCTGGCCTTCAGGTGCTTTGGAAAATCACACACACACACACACACACACGGATGCACGCCGTTCTTTGGGGCCGACCCGCAAATATCGGAACACGGCTATGTTGTCACCGCACTCCTTCTTTTCCTCAAACTAAGACCTACCCAAATTTGGTTTTTTTCCCCCTCTTCTCTGCCATCGCCCCCCCCTCAAAATATTATCGCGTTATCCATTTCATCAAATTAACTCTAATTAGGGGAAACGAATGCAGCCGGATGTGGGCGACCGCCTTCCTGGTTTGTTTGTTTTTAAGACCCAAGAAAAAGTCACGAAACACGTTCCCTAGAATCCCAGGTCTCCCCGTACCATTTCCGGATCGATGTATTTCAGGTCCTGATGTTTGCCGTCGACGGTGTGGAACAGGTACGCCTGCCGAGACATGACAAAAAGAATAAATAAAATAATAAAATAAAATAATAAAATAATATAATATAATATAATAAAATAGTTGCTCAGAGGGAAAGACACAGACAGGTAAGCCTGCCGAGACACGACAAAAAGAATAAATAAAAGAATAAAATAAAAGAATAAAATAAAAGAATATAATAAAATGAAATAGTTGCTCGGAGGGAAAGACACAGACAGGTAAGCCTGCCGAGACACGACAAAAATAATAAATAAAATAAAATAAAATAAAATAAAATAATAAAATAAAATAAAATAAAA
>NW_015391466.1:19402-24066 GCF_001527695.2 Protobothrops mucrosquamatus
GAAAAGGCCGCAACTGGTGGATCAGGCGAACCTGATAAAACGCCCCCCTGGTCACGGCCGACAAATGGTCATCCAGTGCCAGCCGCGAATCCAGGAGGACTCCCAAGTTGCGCGCCCTCTCCGAGGGGGCCAAAGTTTCGCCCCCTATAGTCAGCGATGGTGTCAGCTGACTATGCCGAGGCGCTGGCAACCACAGCCATTCAGCCTTCTCCCTAGGCCTAGCAGAGCAAATAACAGCTGGAAGGGACCTTAGAGGTCTTCCAGTCCAACCCCCTGCTCAGGCAGGAGACCCTGACGGAATCACAGAATGACAGAGTTTGAAGGGGTCTCGGAGGTCATCTAGTCCAACCCCCTGCTCAAGCAGGAGACCCTGACAGAATTAGAGAAGGACAGAGTTAGAAGGGACCTCAGAGGTCATCTAGTCCAACCCCCTGCTCAAGCAGGAGACCCTGACAGAATTAGAGAAGGACAGAGTTAGAAGGGACCTCAGAGGTCATCTAGTCCAACCCCCTGCTCAGGCAGGAACCCTACACCATTTCAGACAAATGGCTGTCCAGACTCTTCTTAAAAACTTCCATTGTTGGAGCATTCGCCGCTTCTGGAGGCGGGTTGTTCCACTGGTTAATTGTTCTCACTGTCAGAAAGTTTCTCCTTAGTTCTAGGTTGCTTCTCTCCTTGATTAGTTTCCATCCGTTGCTTCTCGTCCTGCCTTCAGGCGCTTTGGAGAATAGCTTGACTCCCCTCTTCTTTGGGGCAGCCCCTCAGATACTGGAAGACTGCTCTCCTGTCCCCCCCTCGTCCTTCTCTTCGTTAAAGTACACAGACCCAACTTGTATGCTTTAGCCCCTGGTCCCCTGATCCTCTTTACGGCTTCTTGTCCTGCCTTCTGGGGCTCTGGAATATAGTTTCACGCGCACGCACGCGCACGCACTCCTTTTCTTTGGGGCAGCCCCCTCCAATGTGGGAAGACACCCCCCCCTTCTCAAAGTCCTTCTTTTCGCTAGGCTAGACAGACCCCATTCCCTCCACCGCGCTTCGTATGTTTTTAATCTGCCTCTTTAATGATCTCTTCCTCTTGCTGGATGTGTCCCCCCCCCACCCTGTTCCTACAAAGGCTTCTAGAGAAGATTGAAGGGTCCGCTTCGCGGAGCGAGCGCCGTCCCTGCGGTTTGGCGGCCCGAGGGCAAATCGGAGGGGTGTGTGTGCGTCTTTGCGTCCGGCTACCAACCGTGGCTTCTTCGGCGAGTCCCGTGTGGGTGTTCCTGCGCCGCTTGCTGAAGGCCGGGACGAGGCTCTCTTCGGCGGCCTTCTCGGTCCGTTTCAGGGTCGTCCTAGTCTGGCTGCCGGCGGCCTTCTCCGCGCTGCCCAATTGGGGAGGCTGGCTCTGGGTGGAAGGCAAAGGCAAAGCCCCTGTCATTCTTTTATTATTATTATTATTATTATTATTATTATTATTATTATTATTATTATTATTATTATTATTATTATTATTCTTTTTCGATGGTGTTTGTGATATCCGCAGAAGCCGCCAGGAGTTGCGATGGGCGAGTAGGCGGCAATGTACGATTTCAAAAGGGAAGGGAAGGGAAGGAAAGGGGAAGGGAAGGAAGAGGGAAAGGAAAGACGAAGGAGAGAAGAGGAAGGAGGGAGGGAGGAACAAAGGAGAGGAAGCATGAACCCTACAAAGGACGAATAGAATAGAATAGAATATAGAATAGAACAGAATATACAAATTAGATTACAATAGAAGAGCGTATAGAAATTAGAATAGTATAGCATATAGAACTTAGCATAGAATAGAATATAGAAATTAGAATAGAATATAGAAATTAGAATAGAATATAGAATTAGAATATAGAAATTAGAATAGAATAGAGAAATTAGAATAGAATAGAATAGCATATAGAAATTAGAATACAATAGAATATAGAATGCAATAGAATAGAAAATAGGATAGAAAATAGAGGGTGCCCGACAGAAAATGGGGCTCTAAAGTGTCCTAAAATATGGAGGGAAGGAGAAAGAGAAAGAAGGAGGGAGGGAGGAAGAAAGAAAGAAAGAAAGAAAGAGAAAAGAGGGAGAGAGAAAGAAAGAAAGAGGGAGGGAGAAGAAAGAAAGAAAGAACGAGAGAGAGAGAGAAGGAAAGAAGGAAGGAAGAGAAAGGAGGGAGGGAGGGAAAGAAAGAGTAAGAAAGGGAGGGAGGGAGGGAGAAGAAAGAAAAAAGAGGGAGGGAGAAAGAATGAAGGAAGGAAGGAAGAAAGAAAGAGAAAGGAGGGATAGAGGAAGGGAGGGAGAGAGAAAGAAAGAGTAAGAAGGAGGGAGGGAGGGAGGGAGGGAGAGAGAAAGAGAAAGAAAGAAAGAAAGAAAGAAAGAAAGAAAGAAAGAAAGAAAGAAAGAAAGAAAGAAAGAAAGAAAGAAAGAGGGAGGGGGGGGAAATTTGCTAAATCTAGCTTCAAAGCCCCAAAACTTACCGGCAGGTCTTCCCCCTTGGAGACCACCAGCGGGGCGGTCCAGAGGCTCGACATGTCCGACGGCATCTCGTCATCGTTCTGGAGACAAAAAAAAAAAAGCCCTGAAGTTATAGGCAGGAAAAAAGAAAGAAAGAAAAAACAAAAGGCAGCAAGAAATTATGACACTGACATGATGAAGTTCCTCGCTGCTCGTTTTCCTGGTAGGGGAACCGAGAAGATCCGCGGACGGTTCCTCCCCCCAAAAAATAAAAATAAAATTTAAAAAGATTAAAATAAAATAAATAAATAAGTAAAATAAATAAAGATAAATAAAAAATAAATAAAATAAATAAAGTAATAAATTAAAACAAAAAATAAAATAAAAAATAAATAAAAATAAACAAAATAAAATAAAAATAAAATTAAAATTAAAATTAAATTAAATTAAAAATAAATAAGTAAAATAATAAATAAATAAATAAAAATAAAAAAATAAAATAAAATAATAAATAAAAAAATAAAATTAAGTAATAAATGAAAATAAAAAAATAAAAATAAATAACTAAAATAAAAAATAAAAATAAACAAAATAAAAAAACTAAAATAATAAAATAAAAAATAATAAATAATAAAATAAAAAATGAATAAGTAAAATACAATAAATAAATAATAAATAAAAAATAAAACTAAACAAAATAAATAAAATAAAGTAATAAATAAAATAAATATAATTAAATAATAATAAATAAAATAAAGTAATAAAATAAAATAATAAAATAAAATGTAAAAAAATAAAATAAAAAATAAATAAAAGAAATAATAAATAAATAAATAAGAAATAAAAATAAACAAAATAAAATAAATAAAATAAAGTAATAAAATAAAATAAATAAAATAAAAATAAACAAAATATACAAAATTAAAATAAAATAAAAAAATAAAATAAAGTAATAAATAAAATAACATAACATAAAATGATAAAATAAAATAACATAAAATAATAAAATAAAATAAAATAAATTCAAACTCATTCTTCGAGTTGGTCAAGATCTTTTGGGATCCTGAGTTGATCTTCTGGGGGGTCGGCTACTCCTGCCAGCTTGGTGTCCTCTGCAAATGTTTTTTTTTTAAACATTAGTCTTCCTTGGTTTGTTTAGGAAAAAAAAAAATCAAAATCTACACTATCTCGCCAGGCTGCAGGACGGAATCAAATTGTTCTGGACTCTCCCCTTGGAAGAATCTGGCCCGGTTAATGTAACTAGCCAGGACTAAACCAGCATGAACTTACAGCGCTCTCCGGGCCGTTCATAATCTCTAAAAAGCCATCGTCCTCTTCGCTTTCTGAGATTTTCCGGGACGGCCGACGCGGGAATGCAGGGCTGTCAGTTCCGGGATCGTTTCCCATATTTGGACCCCTGGAGATCTAAAGCAAAGAATACTTTCATGGACAAAAGTGCCAATTATTTGGATTTTTTTTAGACACGCTTAACTTGAAAATTCATCCAGGTATCTACGACTTAGTTCATTTAGGGACCGTTCCAAAGTTACAACGGCAACGGAAAAAAAGGGACTTGGGGCCGTTTTTCACACGCAGGACCATTTGTAGCCTCGCCCCGCTCACGGGTTCGAAATTCAGGCGCTTGGCAACTGACCCGTATTTATGACCGTCGTAGCGGCAGCAAAAGTCAACGTGGCAGCTGGATTCACTTAACCACCAGGTTACTATCTAAATAACAATTCTGGGAGTGGAAGTCCTTCCCTCTTAAAGCAACCTATAGTCTAGTGTATTCTATTCTATATTGTCTATTCTATTCTTATTCTATTCTCTATCTACTATTCTATTCTATTCTTTTTCATTATTCCATTCTATTCTATTCTATCTTCATTCCTTCTATTCTATTCTCTATTCCATTCTCTATCTTCTATTCTATTCTATTCTATTCTCTACTATTCTATTCTATTCTATTCTATTCTATATTATTCTATTCTATTCTATCTTCATTCCTCCTATTCTGTTCTCTTTATTCTATTCTATTCTATTCTTTCTCTTCTATTCTCTATTCTATTCTCTATTCCATTCTCTATCTTCTATTCTGTTCTTATTCTATTCTATTCTCTACTATTCTATTCTATATTATTCTATTCTATTCTATCTTCATTCCTCCTATTCTATTCTCTTTATTCTATTCTATTCTATTCTTTCTCTTCTATTCT
>NW_015391466.1:25700-27679 GCF_001527695.2 Protobothrops mucrosquamatus
CTCCTATTCTATTCTCTTTATTCTATTCTATTCTATTCTTTCTCTTCTATTCTCTATTCCATTCTCTATCTTCTATTCTGTTCTTATTCTATTCTATTCTCTACTATTCTATTCTATTCTCTACTATTCTATTCTATATTATTCTATTCTATTCTATCTTCATTCCTCCTATTCTATTCTCTTTATTCTATTCTATTCTCTCTTCTATTCTCTCTTCTATTCTCTATCTTCTATTCTGTTCTTATTCTATTCTATATCTTCTATTCTATTCTCTACTATTCTATTCTATTATCTTTATTCTACTCTATTCTATTCTCTTTATTCTATTCTATTCTTTCTCTTCTATTCTCTATTCTATTCTCTATTCTATTCTCTATCTTCTATTCTGTTCTTATTCTATTCTATATCTTCTATTCTATTCTCTACTATTCTGTTCTATTATCTTTATTCTACTCTATTCTATTCTTTCTTTCCTATTCTCTATTCTATTCTATTCTCTATTCTATTCTCTATCTTCTATTCTTTTCTTATTCTATATCTTCTATTCTATTCTCTATCTACTATTCTATTCTATTCTTCATTATTCCATTCTATTCTATTCTATCTTCATTCCTTCTATTCTGTTCTCTATTCTATTCTCTATTCCATTCTCTATCTTCTATTCTATTCTTATTCTTATTCTATATCTTCTATTCTATTCTCTATCTACTATTCTATTCTATTCTATTCTATTCTATTCTATCCTATTCTATTTTTCACTAGCTGTACCCAGCCACGTGTTGCTGTGGCTGAGTCTGGTTAAATGGAAAAGAAAGAATTGGAAATTTGGAAATCGTAAATGGATCGTAAATCGGAAACATTGAAATGGAATCGTAAAATCGTAGCGTGTGTTGCTTTTACGTTCTCTATCTTCTATTCCTATTCTATTCTATATCTTCTATTCTATTCTCTATCTACTATTCTATTCTATTTTTCATTATTCTATTCTATTCTATCTTCATTCCTCCTATTCTATTCTATTCTATTTTCTATTCTATTCGCTATATTCTTATTCTATTCTTATTCTATCCTATTATCCTAGGGACGCTGCGACCGTCATAAATACGAGTCGGTCGCCAAGTGTGTGAATTCCGATCGCGGGACCCGGGGGGGGGGGGCGGGAACGCTGCAAACCGTCATCGATGTGTGTCAGTTGCCCAGAGTCTGAATTGGGATCGCATGCCGCCCCGGTCGTTAAGGGTGAAACACAGCCCAAAGTCCCTTCTATTCAGTCCCGAATGGTCACTAAACGAACGGTGGTAAGTCAAGGATTACCTGTAGTTAACATTTCTCCACCACACACACACACACACACGCACACAGACACAGAGACAAGCATGCACAGACACTACTGGCCTAAGCGTCCGTCTTTCTGTTTCCAGCCAGGCCGGACATTCTCTCGATAAATACCGTCAGTACTGGGTTCGAGTCCCGCCTCGCTTCCGAAGCCTCCTTTTCGTCGTCGAGTGAGGAAAGGTGCAGGGAGCTACGAGAGGCGGGTCTGGTTGGCTTCTTGAACTCAAAGTGCTCCTGGAGGGGGAAAAAAAGGGACACAATGCTCTTTTTTTTTTTTTTTTTACACAATGCACCTGCGTGTCCGTCCTCCTCCAGAAGTCGTGAATGCGCCCACACTGGAGGTTTTGAAGCAGAGGTTTGAATAATCCTTTGTCCTGCCTGAGCAGGGGGCTGGACTGGATGACCTCCGAGGTCCCTTCCAGCTCTGTCATTTATGATTCTGTAGGGGTCTCCTGCTTGAGCAGGGGGTTGGACTAGATGACCTCTAAGGTACCTTCCAACTCTTGTTATTCTATGATTCTGTAAAGGTCTCCTGCTTTAGTAGGGGGGTTGGACTAGATGACCTCCAGGTTCCCTCCCAACACTGTCATTCTGTGATTCTGTAAGGGTCTCCCGCTTGAGCAGGTGGCTGGACTAGATGACCT
>NW_015391466.1:30455-31856 GCF_001527695.2 Protobothrops mucrosquamatus
CCCCGGCCTCTAAAACGCGCAAGCCCCTGGACCTTTGGAGGTAGATAAATGGGATTTCCCGCCCCCTTCGCCGCCGCATCCCGTAAAAACCCGGCACCCCGAGCCAGCGCAGTTGAAAGAAAATCAAATTTAGAAAACAAGGCACAAGTCCTCAAGACGCAAAGAGACCCCTGCTTCCTCGGCTGGCTGAACGTACCGGCAAGGAGTACATCCTTCTCATGGGGAGGCGAAAGCTGCAAAAGAAAAAACAGAGGAACTTTTTTTAAAATAAAATGTCCAAGCCCCGTTAATTTACTTCTTTTTTTTTTATTGAAAGTTTTATAAAATTTTACAATATAAATTCCCCCCCTCCCCAACCCTCTATCCCTCCCCCCTCCCTTCCCAGAGCCAATCACAGGATTTAACAATAAAACAATCATGATCTAGCTAACATTAATCAACTATTAGTCTACCAAATCTATTAACTTCCTTCAACTCTCTTTTAGAACAAATATACAGTTATTAAATGCCATAATATGAACAGGATTATAAATAAAATCAAAAATTCATTCAAAAACCAAATGGTATTTTTTAGTTCCATATTTCAACTCAATATAATCAATTGCTTCTGATTTTCTTCTATAATTGTCACGCTCATCCAAGGAAAATCTGTACGGGTTTCCTATCGATTTTGGACTTCTCCACATTTAAGTCTTAACAGGAGCGGTCCAAATTGTGGGAAAATCAGTTATGTCATTTAAAAGAAGAAGAAATTTATAAGATGAAATCTTAGGGTGTGTTCGCCAATTGGAGCTGTTTGCAAAAAAAATAATAACAGAGGGGAATTATTTTAAAAAAAGGGGCTTGAATTGAAGTATCCATCCTCCTCCAGAAGTTGTGAATGCGCCCGCACTGGGCCTTTTGAAGCAGAGGTTGGACAATCCTTTGTCCTGCCTGAGCAGGGGGGCTGGACTGCATGACCTCCCAGGTCCCTTCCACTTCTGCTACTGTATGACTCTGTAAGTGTCTCCTGCTTGAGTGGGGTGGGGGGTTGGACTGGATGACCTCCGAGGTGCCTTCCACCTCTGCTACTCTATGACTCTGTAAGGGTCTCCTGCTTGGGCGGGGTGGGGTGGGGTGGGGGGGTTGGACTGGATGACCTCCGAGGTGCCTTCCGACTCTTGTTATTCTACGATTCTATAAAGGTCTCCTGCTTTAGTATGGGGTTGGACTAGATGACCTTCAGGATCCCTTCCAACAATTGGAGTTGTCTGCAAAAGAAAAATAATAACGGAGGGGAATTAAAAAAAAAAAAAAGCGGTTTGAATCGAAGTGTCCGTCCTCCTCCAGAAGTTGTGAATGCGCCCGCACTGGGCCTTTTGAAGAAGAGGTTTGGACAATCCTTTGTCCTGCCTGAGCAGG
>NW_015391466.1:34426-36926 GCF_001527695.2 Protobothrops mucrosquamatus
TTAATTATGGAAAAGAGAGTGAATATTTAATATTACATGCATCGACAGCGGCGAGAATAGCATTCGCCCAATTTTGGAAAAACGAAGATTTACCATCTGGTCAGACTATAATTACTAAACTTTTAGAATGTGCAGAAATGGATAGATTGACTTTAGAGATCAAAGAGAAAGAAGACTATCTACTTTAAAACATGGGAAAAAAATTTTTATCAATGGCTAGCAATACAATAGAATGAGAAAAGATTTTGAAATTAATTTGGATGAATGTGATTTTAAGCATTAGTGATAACTAATTAACATTTTATTAATCGTGGTTATTTAGTAAGATGTATAATGTTTATTTACTACCTTTTATTCTTAGGATTAGTGTTAACTCTGTTTATTATAATTGTTTAGTATTATATAAGTGATGTTTATTTGATTTTGGTACCCGGACGGTAACTTGCTTGTTAAGCGTGGATTTATATATATATATATTAGATAGATAGATAGATAGATAGAGAGAGAGAGAGAGAGAGAGAGAGAGAGAGAGAGAGAAAGAAAGAATGTAAAGCCAAAGTCTGTTCAGTTATCTATACTGCATTCTGTGAAAAGTTAATTTAATCAATGGAAAGGTAATTGAATCAGGAACGCAATGCCACAAAGTCTGTTCAATTATCTGTACTGCATTCTGTGAAAAGTTAATTTAATCAATGGAAAGGTAATTGAATAAGGAACGCAATGCCACAAAGTTTGTTGAATTATCTGTACTGTATACTGTGAAAAGTTAATTTAATCAATGGAAAGGTAATTGAATCAGGAACGTAATGCCACAAGATCTGTTCAATTATCTGTACTGTATACTGTGAAAAGTTAATTTAATCAATGGAAAGGTAATTGAATAAGGAACGCAATGCCACAAAGTTTGTTGCATTATCTGTACTGTATACTGTGAAAAGTTAATTTAATCAATGGAAAGATAATTGAATCGAGAATGTAATGAAGCAAAGTTTGTTCAGTTATCTGTACTGTATTTTGTGAAGAGTTATAGCCAAATAACCAGAAAAAGGAAGCACAACTTGCTTAGGTTGATCTCAGGTAGATTCCCTTCATCTGATTGTGAGTGTTTAGAGAGCCAATTGGGGGTCATCTTTTTTTGGGCAAGGAGCCAATCAGATCGCGGTCGGATCCAGTTATCGATGTTCACGTATTGAAGTTGAGAGGAGGACATTTGTCGGTGTGTTACGGGATGGCTATCAAGTTGGTTGGGGGGTTTTTTTTGTGTGTGTTTTGAGCTTGTAAAAGATAATCAAATTAAAGTCAGGGTGCAAAGAGTTGACCGGTCGCCCGGAAAGCGATGTAAAATAGTATTTATTCAGCGAACGGGGCTACAGCTGTAAAGAAATTAGAAGAAAAATGGGTGGAAACTTCACCCAAGGTGGCATTTCTAACTGTACACTTTTCCCCAAAAGGTTCCCACAGTTTGGGCCGCTGCTGCGTATGCTTTTCATTTCAACATTCTTTCTGCAAAAAAGGTTTAATTCGGCGCGTCCAGGGGGCTGGACTGGATGACCTCCGAGGTCCCTTCCAGCTCTGTCATTCTATGATTCTGTAAGGGTCTCCTGCTTGAGCAGGGGGGTTGGACTAGATGACCTTTAAGGTGCCTTCCGACACTTCTTATTCTATGATTCTGTAAAGGACTCCTGCTTGAGCAAGGGGTTGGACTAGATGACCTTCAGGGTCCCGTCCAACTTTCGTCCTTCTGTGATTCTGTAAGGGTCTCCTGCTCGAGCAGGGGGTTGGACTAGATGACCTCTAAGGTCCCTTCCAGCTCTGTCGTTCTATGGTTCTGTAAGGGTCTCCTGCTCAAGCAGGGGGTTGGACTAGATGACCTCCAGGGTCCCTTCTGACACTGTCATTCCATGATTCTGAAAGGGTCTCCCGCTTGAGCAGGGGGTTGGACTAGATGACCTCTAAGGCCCCTTCCAACTCTTGTTATTTTATGATTCTATAAAGGTCTCCTGCTTGAGCAGGGGGTTGGACTAGATGACCTCCAAGGTCCCTTCCAGCTCTGTCATTCTATGATTCTGTAAGGGACTCCGGCTTGGGCAGGGGGTTGGACTAGATGACCTCCGAGGTCCTTTCCAACTCTGTTATTGTATGATCCTGTGAGGGTCTGCAGCTTGAGCGGAGGGTTGGACTAGGTGACCTCCAGCATGCCTTCCAACTCTTAATTCTGTGATTCCGTAAGGGTCTCCTTCTTGAGCAGGGGGCTGGATTAGATGACCTCTAAGGTCCCTTCCACATTTGTCGTTCTATGATTCTGTAAAGGTCTCCTGGTCGAGCAGGGGGGCTGGACTGGATGGCCTCCAGGGTCCCTTCCGACACTGTCATTCTATGGCCTCCCGCTCCTCTCCTAACCCTTTCGGAACGATCTGACCTCATGGAAAACCTGCTCCTAAACCGAGGCTCTCTTCCCCCCCCCCACCCCGTGGGGACATTTTATCTCAAGGTTCCCCCC
>NW_015391466.1:39426-41399 GCF_001527695.2 Protobothrops mucrosquamatus
GGATGGATGGATGGATGGATCAAGAGATAGTCAAAGATAGATTACATGGATGGATGGAGAGATAGACAAAGATAAATTACATGGATGGATGGGTGGATGGATGGATACAGACATAGCTAGATAATAGCTAGATAGATCGAGAGATAGACAAAGATAGATAGATACAGACATAGCTAGACAGACAGACATGAGAGAGGGAGTGACAGATGATGGATAGATAGATGGAGAATTATGAGAGACAGATGAGATGGATGGCTGAATGGATAGATAGATATACATAGATAGATAGATATAGATATATAAAAGGCTAAACTTGTGTGTAGGAAGGGATAAAATAAAATCTCTCAACAGCACCCAGAGGGGACGGGTGACTCCGGAGAAGGGCCTTTTTACATCCAATGGCCCTAAAAGTTTGGGGGCAGTTCCGATCCGAAAGCAAATGAGAATTTCAGGCTAGACTCGGGGACGACAAAGCACCAGCGTGCCCCGCCGTTCTTTTGAATCGGGAAAACGCAGGAACCAACCCGAATCCGTCGAGTCGGAAGAGGAGGTCCTTTTCATATTGGCGCTCTTGGTTCCCACCGTCTGGACGCAGCAGTCCGCGGAGCTACAAAAGATTTCAAAGGCGGGGGCCGTTATTTCCCACACTGCGTGATTGCGGCATTGTTATACGCAACGTGAAGCGGTATGTAAGCCGAAGTGCTATTGCGGTTATAATAAATAGAATGAAATGGCCCTGGGGGGAAAAAAACCCTGCTCTTTACACAATCACAAAGGGAACACAACCTGAAAGCTACAAAAAAAAAACAACATTTGGTTTGGTGAAAAAGTTCTAAGAAGCAGCCAGGGGTTGCTAACCACGGTTTCTACTTTCGTCGCTGCCTCTTCCAACTTCCTTTGCAAAAAGGTTTGGAAAATAACCCATTTTGGGCGAACGGTTTGAGCGCCGGGCTAGAAAAAAAGCATCTGACGGCGAGTTCTAGTCCTGCCCATGCTGGCTTAGTCCGGCCTCGGGCACCTAGCTGACTTTGAGCCAGTCTTTCTCGGCACAAACCACCTCACAGGGCTGTTGTTATGGGGGGGAGGGAACAGGAGGGGGAAGAAGAAATCTTAGGTATGTTCGCCAATTGGAGTTATTTGCAAAAATAAAATAAAATAACGGAGGGGGATAAAAACAAGGAAAATTTCTTTTGGGAAATTAACCCCTAGGAACGATGCGCTGCTACCGTTATTATTATAATTGCTGGTATTCGATCCAAATTTATACTGAAACGGAAGTTTTTTTCCCCCTCCCCTTTTAGGAAATCAGATAAACTAACATTAAGTTGCGGCGGAAGATTGTAGGTCTGGAAAGGTTTGGCGCCCAAACCGAGTTATGTCATTGATAATTATATCGGCTTGATTCATATAATTACAGTCGTGGCGAAAATCGCGGGAACCTTTTGGGAAAAGTGTATTTTTGAGGTTTGAGGGCTAATAACACCCCTTTTTTTTTGGAGTAGTACCATACAATTATATATCAAGGGAAAGATACTTGAATCAAGAATGTAATGCAACAAGATCTGTTCAATTATCTGTACTGCATTCTATGAAAGGTTAATTGAATCAATGGAAAGATAATTGAATCAAGAATGTAAGGCCACAAAGTTTGTTCAATTATCTGTACTGTATTCTGTGAAGTTATAGCCAAATAACCAGAAAAAGTAGGTTGATATTACGTAGCTTTCCTTCATCTGATTGTAGCCAATGAGCATGAGTGTTTAGAGAGCCAATTGGGTATCCTCTTTTGGGCAACGAGCCAATCAGATCACAGTAGGATCCAGTTATTGATGTTCATGTATTGAAGCTGAGAGGAGGACATTTGTCAGTGTGTTATGTGATCGCTATCATGTTGGTTGGGGTTTTTTTTTGTGTTCTTTCATTGAGTGAGCTTGTAAAATGTAATAAAATTAAATACACATTCTATACATACA
>NW_015391467.1:0-25108 GCF_001527695.2 Protobothrops mucrosquamatus
GTAGGCCCAGGGCGATATCACTTTTAGCTGGAAGGCAAGAACTTTTCTTTGGCAAGTTGTAAGTTGCTTTGTAATGAGCTTAGGAAAAACTAGCCTAAAGCATTTCAACACCTGGGGCTAAAAATGCAAACACCATAATCTTATATATTTGTCTTATTTATAAAAGTGTAGAGTTCTATACTGAACAGCTACAAATTGCCACCATTCAACAGTTCTCAAGATTCCACCTGGTTCATCATGTGATGTTAGACAATATGTCATTTCCAGTCACCTTTTTCAGACCCTGTCTGAATAGTACTCCTTCATATTTTAGAATCAGCTATAAAAGATCCTGTTGAATTGATTACTCACTTCCTTCCCAAAAGTCTATGGCCTTTCTCAGTGAGAGTGAAACTCACTGAAACAGTATTTAACCTCACCATCATTGGTTGACTGGCTGCTGGCCTGAGGCTTCAGCTTTGGAATCTAATAAATAGAGACTATATAGCAAGTATCTAGGCTTGCCAAATCATCATGTTTAAAGAAAAAAGAAAGACCGATGATGATGGTGGAGAGATACTCAGTTGATTTGACAAGAACTTGCAAATAAACTATGTTTAGACAGGCTTAGCCTGTTTTTAGCAATTTAAAAATGCTACTAAAGCTGTCAAGCTGTCATTAAAGTGCACTTTGTGGGGGTTCTAACCAAAGCAAGTGGAAATAAATTGGCTGTCTTCAGCTTGGAAGCTTGGCAGCCCTTTATTGACTTGTTAGGGAACATCTCATTAACAGAGTTTAGAGTTTCTCTCTGACACCTAATGCTCCAGAATCTTGACATTCAACAAACTCTGCTTCAGTGACTATGCTTAGGTGAGGCAGGGGAAAAAAAAGAATTAAAAAAAATGCTTTAAGCCAGCCTCGATGGGAATAGATTTATTTATTTACCCATTTTATATTCTGTCTTTCTATGCTAGAACATAAACTTGATAGAATGTACTATGAACTGTTCTTCGTAATATTTTTTATTCTTCTAGTTGAAGAATTGTCTCCTTCAGCTAGAATCTATTCATATGATACAAACATCCAAGGGAGGAAAAACTAAATCTAATTTCTCTTTGCTATGAAACCAGGAGAAAATGTTACCTTGCTATATGGAATAATTTTCTAGAAGTGAGATTGGAAGTACAACTTAGCCTGATATTGCTACCCATTCAGAAGCAGGTTAAGATGGAACTCTTCAAGAAGCTATGATAATTAGTTAAAATAATGCAAAAAGAATTGTTTATACATTGCTCTGAAAATCAACAATTGCTGATTTTTTATTGATTTTAATATATTCAGCCTTATAGTATATGCTTTTTTTCATGTCTGAAATTCAGCACAATAACCATTTTGAATTTAATTGGTTTGATCTTATTCACCCTTATAGTAAGTGCTTTATGTTTTTTGTACCACTGAGAGTGTCATGATTGTGGCAGCATAAAAAATAGTAATTTATTTGGATTGTCCCAAAGTGTACTTTACTTTGAACAAGGGCAACTTTAGCAAATACCAGTAAAAAGGTTTGTTTTCCCTTGGTTAAATGATTAATCAAGTCTATTTAAATAAATATGCACTTCATTTGTTTAAAAATGCTTTACAATGAACACTTTATCCAAGCATCCTCTCAAAGTACAATGAAGATTATTTTTAAAGGTTCTCGTCTTATGCAGGAAACATAGTAATAGGATTCTTATGATAGGATTCCCACTTCACATGGCATCTGCCGGGTTTCTCTGTATAAATGGGGCATAGTATCCTCCCCTCAGTGTGATTATGGGGCTCTCATGTTAAACTGTAGATCACATCATGATTGATTGTAAGCTGAGGCCATATACTGGTCCAGTATCTGATTTTTTTTAAATATAAATGATGTTTCGCTTCAATGGTTAAATGGCCTAAACATTGACATTTGAAGATAGATCTTTTTAACATTTATATTTTATTAGGTTCTACTAATCTAGTTGAAATGTTTTTATATTGCTACTCCATATATGATATACCATGCACTAAATAAATAATAAATTCTTATGCAGGCTCAGTAAATGAAAATTAAATTTGAATGCAACAAAAATAGCTACCCATAAAACAAATAATTGTGTTTTATACCATTTGGTCAAATTGAGTATAGTTTTTATTAGAGTAATTTTATTAATAGCTTAATAAAACAATGACTGTGATATTGTGAGACTGTACTACATTGTCAGATAGTCAGATACAGATATATAACTTTACACTACATACTATCAAATATTACTTTATAGTACTTGCAGTTTGTCAAATGTTTAAATGGTAGAGGAAACAAAATGGACTTTCTTCCATCCATTTTTTAAAAATGAGAACGTATTTTGATGAACAGTGCTAGGAGGCCACCATTGATAGGGATGAAGCTACCCACTCTCTCTCTGAGTGAAAGATGGGGGTTGAGCCCTAATTCACCTCAGTTTTGGCAGGGATTACCAAAACTGTCTCTGGCTAATCTAGTGACATTGGCATGAGTGGGAATGGTGTAGTATATATACAGGAAATGGTGGAAATGCTTCCTGTCCTGTCTATGGCTAAAGGATACTAAGTGCTGTACAGAAGCATTCCAGGGAAGTGGACTCGTCAACTAATTGGGTGGCTGTGCTGACTGGGTGGGACACTGAAATGAGGCTTTGACTTGGGAGAGAGATTGCAGGAGTTTGGATTCTGCTGTGTAGAGGAGGAAGAGGCAGACAACAAGATAAAAATGTGGTGATGGACAAGTGCGGTATGGCATGAAGCACTGGAAGGCTATTTGTAAGGAAAGTGGTCTTAGTGTTTTGTATTGATTCCATGCTAACAGCTCCCTGAGCTCTGCTCTATTGTGAATAAAAGCAGGTTTTTAAGCTACTGTTACTAAATGCTAGTTTGGCTTGTAAATAGGACTTCTTAATCCAAGACTTAATAAGGTGTAAGAGGACCAATCTGGCATATATCCTTAAATTCATTTTGGCTGTGGGTTGTACAGTAGTGGCCAAAATTGTGGAAACCTTTTGGGAAAAGTGTACAGTAGAAATGCCACCTTTGGTTAAGTTTCCACCAATTTTTCTTCTAATTTCTTTATAACTGTAGCTTTGTTCACTTAATAATACTACTGTATATTCTATTCGCAAAGGCTCTGTTGCATACTGATTCTAAGACTCTGTTGTGTCTTAGAATGAGAAAAGACTGATGGCCTTGGATATCATGGCTGTGCAGACTCTCTTGTTTATGGATTCTGACAACTTCCTAGTTTTCAAAGGAATTTGGGGAGACAGCAGAAGAGATACCTAGAGTGCTGCTGGTGGAAAACGTGTGAACTGACCAAGCACAGAGTCTTTATTAAGGATTAATTTGTGGCAATAAGATGAGAAAAACATAATTATTTTCCTGTGTTTGTCGATTAGCAGCTAGCAACCCTATTCCTTCTTGCAAAAGGAAAGGCCAGAAAAACTTAAGCAGGGTGTCTGTGAAGACTATTCAAGGCATGCATTGGATAAAGTTGCTGACATATGTTCTAAACTGGTCTCTAGCTATACAGTGCAGTAGACTGATGTATTTAATATCTACATGAAGCCATCAGATGACATCATCTGTCAGAACTAGATTAAATATTGTCAGTATGCTGATGATATTCACCTACACAACTTCGCCCTGGTCAACAAATGATTGTTGGGCTATAAAACAAAGGAACAAATAGCTTTTGACTTAAATAATAGAAAAACTAAGTGGCTGTAAGTTTTAGAGGCTGAGGACCTTTTATGTTTAGTTCTAAATGAGGTAACACTCTTTCGACAGAACTAGTGCATAACAAACTATCTCTTGGATTTTTAGTTCCTGCTTGAAGAACAAGTGGCAACTGCGGCCATTGCACAAATGTATCTTGTGTATAAATTGCAACAATTCCTATATCAGGAGATACTGCTTATTGTCATTCATGTCACTTATACTCCAATCTAGATTTTTACAATGTGGGCTGCTTCAATGGGCCTGCTCTTGAAGACAATTCAGAAGCTTTTGGAAGATTATTTGGAAGTGGTGTTAACAGGATACAGAATGCAGTACTCTGTATAGCTGTAAGTGTACCATGGTATACCATATAACATCACTATTCCACAAACTCCACTAGCTCCCTCTAGGCTTCCAGGTGCAATTCCTATGGGCTGATTACATTTAAAAGCCCTTCAAAGCACAGGGCTGGGAATCTGTTGGATCATTTAGCTCTGATTATTTCTAGTCATTCCATAAGGTCCCACAAGATCCAACAGAGTGGGCATATTCCAGGTCCCTTCTATGAAACTATACCACACAATGAGACAAATGATTGCTTGCCATGGAACAGTATAATCCAGTTTGTAATGGCGCCAAGTTATGTTTTTTCATAAAGGCTTTAAAAAACTGGCTTTACTAGGAAGCACTGGGCCAGAAAGTTAGATGAAGAAGTTCTAAGAAGACTATGAGAATGATTATGGTTGGCTTCATAAATACTTGTTTTTATTTTGTTTTATGTATTTCTTGTTTATTTATTTATAACCAATTGTTAGTTGCTCAGAACTACAATTTGCTAGAAGCAAAATAATTTGATTAATAAATGAAATAA
The DNA here is from genome assembly GCF_001527695.2 of Protobothrops mucrosquamatus. Taxonomy (NCBI): domain Eukaryota; kingdom Metazoa; phylum Chordata; class Lepidosauria; order Squamata; family Viperidae; genus Protobothrops; species Protobothrops mucrosquamatus. The sequence continues at coordinate 4,622 of NW_015391467.1, forward strand.
ACCCTACCCAAACCTTCTATTCATATTCACTATAAAACTGCAACCCAGAATAAGATGGAATAGAAACAGGAAAATGGAATTGGGGATGATTTGCAATTTAATAGAAAAAAATAAACCCAGCTAAGGACCTTCTGCAAGTCCAAACATTTATGTGGATATTTTTGGCAAAACAGAAACTGTATCAATTAAAGTCAGAATAAGCAATCTCCTTTCTCCTTTTTGTTTTAGCACATTTAACTTGTTTTAAATATTTGTGCAAAATGTTTAAGTCTATTTTTAATAACAGGAAAGTTAAGAAGAGATTAAATTGTGTGAATACAAAACATGAAACCTGCTTCTTGCCAAAATACTTTTCTCCCTATACTAAGCAAGAAGTCCCCTCTATGTAATAATGGTCTCTTTCCTCAACTGAAAGCTAAGGAAGCTAAATATCCTCCAAATGGTTGTTTAACAGCAGGAGAAGACGAGAACTGTTTTTCTGGTTGAACCCAATTTGAACTTTTTTAAGCAGTCAGACTTTTTAAGTGGTGGGTTTTTTTTGAGCCACAGGGATGCATTTTAAATATCTCCTACGTGAAGCCTTCCTCCACTCTAATGGGATGTTTTGATCTGTGCTATCTTTCATTTGGGATAAGTGCAACTGTTCAAGCCAATTGGGAGGAATATTTAATACACATATCAGGGAATGATTTCTGGGACAGAATAATAGCCGAGAAAGGAAGGCGGAAAGATAATTTTTCACAGTCCTTCTTAGTCTCAGCACATGGAACTTCCATTAGTTTCTTCTACAGAATTTCAGCAGATGAAGTTCTGGCAGTGTCCAAGGGGGTCTGGCAACGTCTGAGGGAAGACATAAATATGCTTCCTTTAAAATATATATTTTATTCCTGAAAATATATTTTCCCAGGTCACTGATGTATTCCTGATAGAACCAACATAGAATCTTTCAAGTCTTCATTTTCTGATATTTAAAAGCAGATGTACAGTACATAGTGGCAGCTGAGTGCTAGACAGAAATGAATTCCTATTCTAAGATTTCCTTAGAATACAATGAACTTCCCTGAGTCCCTCAGCTGCCACATTGCCAATGCAAGCATTTTTATCTGTTTTGTTATCCACTCACAGAGAATTTAAACTATAAGCTCCATAATTACTTCCATATGATCAGACAGATATAGAAGAGGTAGAGATGCACACATATTATCATACATACATGGGGGTGTCCTAGCAACAGTGACCGGGTTACTTTGTACATAAATTAGTGTAATATGCTTTACATTGGCCTTCTTCTAAAGATGACTTAGAGGTTTCAGCTGGTCCAAAATGTGGTGGCATTTTTTATTAAATGGGTTTTATTGATTTGGTAGTACTACATCTCTGATGCAATTTCTGCACAGATTTGTTTCCAGGTCCAGTTTAGTGTGCTTATCCCATTTAAAGCCTTGCATGGCTTACCACTAGGCACCTATGGGACCATGTTTCCTGCCTAGATTTGGACCACTTTGGGTGATCTTGGAAGAAGAATATGCTGAGCATACCTAGAAGTCTTTAAAATTGTATTGTTCCAGAGGGCATGTGGGTGATAATGGCATAATGGCTGCCTTAGGTTAGATTAGATGGATGTATTTCTGTCTGAAAACTGCTGGAAATGGCAAGTCCATAAATAATGGAGTAGTCCAATAAATAAAACACACACATTCAGACCTATAAGCATGCACAAACCTGCCTATCCATTTAATATGGGAGATCTGTCTGCCTACTTCAAAAAATATTGATTAGGACATTTTTGTGGCATTTAATATTTTCACAAAAGTCAGAAGTCCTATTTGTACCTAAGCATAAAACAAATATGCATGGAAATATCTACAATTTTACAATGAAGGTCACCTTCTTCTTGTCCTTGGCTGATGAATGAGACAAGCTTAAGTTGTCCCAGTTGTACCTGTGTTAAAGCAGCAATCTCCCATTATTCTGACCCTGCCCAGGGATAACCTCAAGCAGAGTAAAACCTTTTAGGCTTTGTCTCCCATTATGTTGGAGGGAAATTAGATATTGTGATCTGAAACAGAGACAGTAGAACAGGATAGGGCTTGGCATCAGGAAATTGTCAAAGATCTTCAAATTACAAGGTGGATAAGTATACTGGACGGTGTGTCTTGTAGAAAGTAGGACATAGGAACACTCTTCTACAATGAGGTTAATCAGATAGAACAAGTGGTTACAAACGGAACTAAGCTGGAGTATCTGGGTACTTGGAAGAATTCATTCATTGATTAATTTGTATAATATTTATATAAAATCTACCTAGCTATTTCAATTGACCTCCTATAGAGTATAATAGAATATAACTCACTACCTAGGAGTTATATTCAGGTATATAATTGATTTCAAATGCATATGTATGTTAATACAATTTCTATGTGTAAACAGATCATTCATATGTTGAATTATATTCCTAAAGTATGGACTTTGTCATCTTTTGAAGGCTGTATCAAGCTTTAAATGCAGCAGAGGTCACTCATATGTACCTGGGAAGAAACTTATTCTCTTGATTTTAAAGAATGGATTCAGTATATGCATTTGTCATTTATTTTTGAAAAATCTTTGAGCTCTAAAAATTGAACAATATATTATGTTCTACATGGACCAGATTTAAATGATAAGCTCAACAATTGAATTAATTAAATATGGATATTTATGCTGACATAGATATATTGCTATTTAGTTTATTTGATCACTTAATATTTAGGGCTTTTTTTGTTCATTTCCAGTCTATTTCACTATAATATAGGTAGAAATAAAAATATACACCTATACACTTTAGAGATTAAAAGCTTGGTACTGTTTACAACAAGAAAAAAGAAGCTGTCCTGTTACTATATAGTTACTATGTAGTAGTATGTAGTACTATGTTACTATTTTGCTATCTAGCTATTTTGTGGTAAACAAAGTTGGGTAAATTCCATTTACTTTTGTCAATTGTGCTAATTTTTTATTCACTTTCAAAATTTGTTCAAGATAGAGATCCAGTATCTGCCTGAACGCCTCTCCTCTACCAGCATAATAATTAAGTAGTTTGGAAGTGGGCCATCTCCCAGAGTTCTCCTGAGAGAGAGAAGTCAAAAGGTCAAACTACTTGAGGAGCGGCAAATTCCCTAGGCTTGGAAATAGTAGAGTTGCAGTCTAAATAAATTTCAGGACCTCAGGGTAAGAAAGGCTGATGCAGAATCATCATCAAATCTACCAACTTTCTGAAAGATTTGCAGTTCCAAGTATTCCTCAAAAAAGGGATATATATTTTTTTTTTAAAAAAACTCCTCTTCCCCATTTAAATGTCCTCCATGGTACTTGCTCCCTGATTTCCCTAAAGAAGCAATTATGTGAGAGAAAAGGTTAACTCTCTTCCTTCCTCAGTACAGTCCTGAAGGAGCTGCTCAGCTACTGTTTTAAGTAAAACTGGAGGAAAATAAAGCTCAGGTTACACAGTAGATCCAGTAAAGCTGGGAGCAAAAGGATTCAGGAAAGGGATGCCTGGAAATCTATGGACAGGACTGCTCTATTTGTCCTCTGGGCGAAGTATTTTGGTGACTCCTTTGTGTCTATCAAGTAATCTGTTATGCTGCTAGATAATTTTTAAATTCTAGCTGCTATTGGAACTTGGTAATCAGCAAATCCTCCATCCCAGCAGAATTCCATTCTGTTCCTATTTCAGCTGTGGAAATGATGCTAAAAATAGTGATTTTTAGACCTAAAATATCATGCACTCATACATTAGCTATTGGATCATACTAGTGTATTTAAAATGACATGTATAATACAATGTTGAAACACTTTTGCTTTACTTAACTGTTCCATTTCCCTTGATTAATACATTACTCTGGTAACTAGGGCTGTAGGTGCTGTATTCAGAAGTAATCTGGAATTATAGATTTCCACCGAAGAAAAGTGGTCTCCTTTTTCTCAAGAAGTTGTTAGTACTGTGATGGCATGATTCTTGAACCTGTCACTCATCTATTAGTGGAAGGCTGTCACAGCCTAATTCTATGTGTGTACAGATCTACTGCATTTTACTAGGCTACTCATTTATTTGGCATAGGACGTGGGCATCATAGAAATGACAGCATCAGCCTAGTATGCCCAAATATACTTTTTATCCTAGGCATTGGTATTAGGGCTCTGCATGCTTTCCTTAGAATTAAGGCTGTGCAATAAAATTCTTCAGAATTCCAAGAAAGTGATTTTAACCCAACACCTCCCCCTACTCATTAAAGCAGCCCATGTTTTTAAGTTTCTGTGTGAGCCTGAAAAGAACTAGGGCAGTGGTTCTCAACCTTTTTAATGCCGCGACCCCCAACCGGTCGTAAGTCGAGGACTAAACCGGTCATAAGTCGAGGACTAAACCGGTCGTAAGTCGAGGACTTTCCCTGCCCGGGAGCGCCGCGCATGCGTGGTTCCGCCCCCTGCGCCGGCCGAGGTATAGCTGGCAAGCGGCAGAGACGGAGCAGGCCGACCACCAGCTGGCCCAGCTCAAGGGAGGTAAGGCACCCACCGGAAAAGGGGAAAAAAATGGCAGACAGCCTTGCTTGGCGACCCCGTGAAATGGTCGATCGACCCCAAATGGGGTCCCGACCCATAGGTTGAGAACCACTGAACTAGGGGCTTTTTATGGAGTTGAGTCATTCTTAAAGCAGCCATGTTCTTCCCCTTTGGACTTGTGTTACCTTTTTTCAGGTGATCTACTAGAATGGCCTAGTTCAAATTAGAGAAATGACTGGTTTCCTACAACTCGTTGAATTTCAAATCCCAACTCAGCTTTACCTTAGTCTTGCTGCATGATCATGAGTTGGATGGTAATATTTTAAATAAAAATGTAGCAAAATATACTATAAAAGGAAAGGTTTGGAAAAGAAAAAGAGCAAGTCCCAGGAATGACAGCATGAAAAAAAGCTAGATTGCCATTCCTCTTTCATTGTTTCTTGCCTTCTTCTCTTGCTTTAGTCACTAGATCAAGCATGCCATGCTGGGAAAGGCTATGGAGTGTGTTACAGATTTAATAATGCTTTAGGCAGTACATTAGCTTCATCACAGTCTCTCTGGAAATTTGAACACTCAAAATAATTTCGGAGTTTATTTTGCTCTAAGCCAGAGATGGAGCTTATATTAATGAGGAATAAGGACATTGCTTGCTTCAGATTCAAAAGTACTAGTTCCCCTCATATGTGTCCACTCTCACTTTTGTAAATGTAAGGAAGATGAAACACTGAAGTTTGGACTTATCCTGAAATTTGTTAATCCAATATCTAAAAGGTAGCAGAAAAGAACTGAGTGCACTCTCTTTGCACACACTCTTTTCTTGCTCTCTTGAGGAAGGAAACTCAAAATTTCTAATATAATTGAATGCCTTCAGCTCAGCTTGAAACTGACCATCAATCCTGACTATTCATCTAATGGTAAGAGAGCTACTTGACTGATGGTAAGATCCCATCAGGCTGGGTTTATTAGAAGGTATTGGTCACTAAAGCAAGAACAGCCTAGAAGGAATTGGTCTCTGAACCAGGGGATATTCCTGCCTTGTTACAGATGTCAAATATATTTCCAGTAACGGATATTTGCTGTTCTTTTCTTCATGTGTTGAAGTGATTGCTCATTCATTGCCTTCTTCATTTCCTTGTGATTGGGCATCAAGCAATCATAGAATGAGCTGTTCCTTTGTTGTTTCCCTGATTTTAGTTACGATCTAGACATGTTCTGTTCCCCTTTTAAAACATCAGTTTTCAGATTAATTATCCAGTTAGTATGATATGCTGGCACACCTAAATCAAATTGTAAGTGTTCTGAATATACAAATCATTAGGAAATGGATTAATACAGCGACTGAGTCAACTACTAAGTTTGTTAAAAATGCACATTTTCATTAGTAGTAGTAAACAATAGTGAAATAATTTCTGTGTTTGTTTTAGGGTTTCATAAAAGCCTCTTACTCTTAGTAAAAGAATGAGTGGTTTGGGATTTAGGTGTTCCATTTCATTGGCTATTTTAAGGGTCAGGTTCTGATATTGGAAAACCATGAAATACATGAGATAACAGAAGGGTGTTGCATTTTTTTGTCTAAGCTTCATGAGGTAGTGGAGGCAATCCCGTATCTTTTTAAAAGAAAGACTTTAAAACTAGGATTCTTCAGGTAGCAGAGAGGTGAAGGGAGATGACAACCAAATTACCATTAATCAGCAACCTGAGATTTCTGCTCAAAAATCTGTGAAATATTATGTTGCCATTATTTAGTCATTTTAAAAGAAAATGTATCAGAAAAGGAACTCAGAACTCTCCTGTGGTTCAAGAGAGATGGTTGGCTATTCCTCATTTAAAATCATATTTTTATTCACAATGGCATTTATGTAACTCAGTTTCAATATATTTTACTGAAACTGGAAGAGATAAACCTGGCAAAACAGTTAACTATTCAACATGCATGAACTGAGTTAATCCCCTTCCTAAGCAATGCATTTTTCATATGTATTTAAGCAAGGCTCTATAGCATGGATGTCAAACTCGCTGCATCACGTGATGTGTCATGACATATTGTGATTTTTTTCACATTGCCGGAGCTGGGGTGGGCGCAGCCTCTGAATGATGCAACCGGCCCACGGGACGGCAGCTTGACATTCTTGTTCTATAGCATGCAGAGAAAGATAAAGGAAATGATTTTTATTATAACAGCTACACAACTAATGCTGATGGCTTTCATTAGGTTGTACCATCTATAAATTTGACTGACTCTCTGTGGGCAATGGGAAGAATCCTATTTTTTTCTATCAGAATTGGAGTTGTCTTAAATGCCAATTGAAACATTTCTTAAACCTAGTCAGATCTTAGGAAATGGTAGCTCTGTTGAATTTGGCTATTACGAGTCTTAAAGGTGCTTTTCCAAAAGGCAACTGGATTGTTTTTTCCTTGAGGTGATGAAACTTCTTAGATGAGAAATGAAATATTTTCTTCTTCATCCTCAAGTAAACAACAGTCCAGTTGCCTTTTGTAAAAGTACCTTTGAGACAACTATGACGTGAATGACTGAGTATCTCTACAGACATTTGACTATTACAGGTGTTAGGCAACCACAACTCTATTCATCATACTTAATCATACGTGTCTATGCTAAGCACAATTATACTGAAGTAACAAAATGCTAATTGTGGCATCATGATATAACTTCTATTTTTTGTTATTTGTGTTTCAACTTTGCATAGTATTTAAGAGTTGAAGCTTCTGTTGTTTTGCATATTTCAGTAGTTGTTTCCTTTGCCCCCTTCCCCATGGATACTCATGCTTGATTGGTCTTTTTTACACAGCTTGACAAAACCTTTTCCTATCCCCCAGATGATATCATTAAAATTCAGCAGAATATTGTTTAAAAAACAAACATAACATAAAACTCAATGGAGATGCACTAATCCTTTGAACCCATTTTTATTTTCTAAACTACTACTTTCCCCCAACAAGGAAGTCTAAATGAGCCAAATATTTTAGGTTTTTTCTTTCCTTAAGTGGATCTAAGTATTTATTGAAAAGTAGCCCCCTGAATGATTGCACACACCTGGTTTTCTTCCATTGCACAATTGTAGCATTTTGAAACACCTGTTTCCTTGAAATGTTGATTATACATGTTTAAAGTTCCAGGAAGCTCTGGCTGATGCTCAATTGCTTTTGTTAATTTTAGTCTTTTGCTGAGTAAAACTGATGAATACATTTAGATTTGAATGACAATATATCAGTACGTGCAGTGTGCTTCTCCCCCTACCTCCATTCTTGCATCAATGGCTCAGCTATAGATATCTGGTTTATATTAATTTAAACAGATTCAAAAGCTTATTTTGTTCTTTCATACATTTCCTCTTCAAACAATGGCTCCTTTTCTTTTGTCTGTGCAACCTGCTTATTGCAGAGGTGTCCAGAATTTTTTATATTGTAAGGACAGTTTAATGTCTGTTATGGCTGTATTTATCAACTCAAAGAAGAAACATTTAATGAATCTTGTCCCCTTAGGTTACAGTGTAGAATTTAACAAAGTTTATCAAAAGCTGTTGATGGAAAAGCTTATGATTGTGCAGTTTAAACTTTGGAAATATGTCAGAAGCTGTGTGGGAAGAAAAAAAATTGATTTCTATACAGGTTGAAAAATACCCTTAATTTCTGCATTGCCTTGGATAGCAATGTGGCATCTTCAACAAACCAAATTGCATTTATTTTTGTTTTGAGTTTCTACATTTATTGTTCAGTAAAAGCTATTATTTTCAATATCTGGCACTGTGAAAAAACTAGTCATTTGATTTTGTTAAGAAAGCAAATATAGGAGTTATTGTAACAGCCTCTATCCCAAATTGAATTACAACCTCTTGTTTTTCCTGGTACGGATACAATTAGACCAAATTTAGCTTTCAGAATGACCCATACTTAACATACTTCAAATACTTGCTGTGTATTTGAATCATTTGTACACAACAAAATATGTTAAATAAAAAAGACTCCTAGGGTCAAATTGCCATTCAACATGGGGAAAGGTCAGAATGGTACAGTTTCATTTCCTAGAAGTGTGGGTGGGTGGATGGTTGGGTGGTGATGGGTGGTGATGTGATGGTCTGTTTCATCATTTTCTGTTGCTTCTCAAATTATCCTTTTATGAAAGACACAAACCATTTCACAGGTTTCATATTTATACATGCTTCATATGGATTCATGGCTGTTCAGTTCAGAAACTTGATTAGAAGTTTCAAAATCAACTCTACTTACAGAAAACACTGAACTGATTTAAAGCAGCACATTGAATTTTACCCTTCAAGTTGATTTGTATAGCTTTTATGCATATCCATAAGTCAGAAAGTAGAATCATATGAATCCAGTTTGATAATCTAAAATGGTTAAAACTGATGATCTCGACTGAACGGATAATTCAAATCAGATAGGATTTCACAGGCCTTATCCTACATTTTTCTTGACATGTTCCATCACAGATTATTTATTTTAAATTGCAAAAATTGCCTCCTCTATGTCCTTCACCTCTCCTTCCCCTTTGCTGAAATCTTTTGGGGCTTTCTTCCAGAAATTGTGATTGTGTCTCTATTATATTTGGTAAATCCAATGTTTCTAGTAGCACTATATATTGCAGTAACTCTCTTCATCACCATTATATATTTCTGTCTTAAATTTCTGTCTTTCCATCAAGTTATATCTTCTGTCAGTTATCTACAATCTTCTGCATCATTGTTATCTACCTATCATCTATCTATAATTAATCTATCATCTATGTGTTCATCATCTGTCTATCTGTCTGTGTCTGTCTGTCTGTCTATCTACACTTTTTATACTTCAACTACTAAAGTCAGGCTTACAGTAAAATAATTTGATATCCTACTTTGATTGATTATGTGCCATCCAATTAGTGTCAACGCTTTGCAACCACACAGATAGATTTTCTTAAATATCTTACTAATATTTTAGATTGAGCACTGTTTTACTTTCAACAAAGATTATTTCTTCTTAAATTACTTTCTTCTTGTCAGTTTTCATACCTGTTGCAATATATCTTCTAATATTTTCCTTTAAATGGAATGAAATCAATGCTTAATGACAATGAAAGTTACAGTAATTATCAGACATCTCATAAGCAATTAATAAACACCCATTGCTTTATGAGTCAGATTTGACAATTTTAAAATCCTGTTTCAGCATTTCTCATTGCATAAAAAAAGAAACAATGGACCATAGCCTCTACTACCATTTTATTTCTAGTTCTACATCATATAGAGCTGGTACCTTATGTATAAACTTTCTCTCCCTGTTTAGGGGTTATTTGTGATTAAGAATTCTAATGTTCAAATTTTTATGTTGGAAAAGACTCTTGAGAATACCATGTATAGCCACTACACTGGGGACAGATTTTCTTGGAGAGAATCTATATGTTATATTGATAGCATATGTGTATGTGTGTATGTGTGTGTGTGTGTGTGTGTGTGTGTGTGTATGCTATCAGTTTGGTGTTAACTCTGACCAATAACATATATAGATTCTCTTCAAGAATTGCCATATGTATATGTGTATGTGTGTGTATCTGTATGTGTATGTGTGTGTATATATGAATTTATCACACACACACACACACACACACACTTATTTGTGGATTGCCTTTTATGGATATCATATTGTGGAAGATTAGCAGTCAATCAGCCTGGTAATTACATAAACACTGTTCAAACAGGAAACATATTTTATCACTTTCAACACTGCAAGATCCTTCTTGCAGAAGAATGTTCATTAATTAATTTCACTTTTTATTCATTTCCTATACCATTATTGCAATGTGTGTCCTACATATTTAATCCATTTTGGAAAATAATATATATTGGTATTGTCTTGTCATTATTTCAAATATTACTCATATTTCTGCTCCACTTTCCATTACTTATTTTATTTACTTTTATTCATTCTTTTCCTCCCCCACTGAAATTGTTTATTCCATCATAATACCTGTGATGCCAAATCTTTCTCCTTACATCAAATACTTCTTTGAAATTTCATTTTGCCTTATGTGATTTTGAACTTCAAACTTTTTTTCTCAGTTGTATAGTGACAGATATCTTTTGCTCCAGAGAGTATTTCCTCTCTCACCTTTTTCTTTTACTAGATATGCCAAGCTTTTTTTCAATCTTTGTTTTAAGGAAAGAGATTTATAGACATCTGCAGGTGGGGGCAAAGATATCAGATCACAAAACGTGGGTCATGACATCACAATGCAACTCCATTCCTTTTGTACTTGTTGGCGACCAGCATTTCCACTGTCTTAGAAGATAGCATAAGGTGTAATGTGGTATAATTTCCTTTTTTCCATTAGTAGTTCCCTGTTCAGACAGCCATATTAAATGGACAGCAGGGATGGATAAATCAAACAACGGGGAGAAATAGAGTGGACTATAGATATGAAACTTTGCAGTGCTGCGCTATTAAACTTTGTTCCAGAGTGGTCACAGCCACAATGGAGCAGGATTAGCAGTAAGAAAATGGGATAAATTGTCCGGCAATATAGAAAAGCACAATGGAGAAACAATGGATGAAAGGGGAAAAACGGCTTCCTGATACTCCTTTATGCCTGTGACTTGATAGCTGAACTATTTCTATATTTTATTATAAGATGGGCTATTTCAGGAGTCAAACTCTTGGCAGTCCACTTTACTGAAACAAGATTCTCCCTGAGTTATTTTTAACAAGATTTATTTAAAGGGTTACATTTGGTTGCAGATGTTTCAGCAACTTTGTTACTTTACTTTCAAACTGATTAATCTTTCCATTTTTTAGCTGTGTTTCTTTGACAGCTGAAGAATGTGCATATCTTTGGCAATATTTTTCCAACCTTTTGTTCAATCTTTAAAGCCTATGACCAGGCCATTACAACTGGACTAGCACTATTTTTGGAAAGTGCTATATATCCCTATTCAAATATACCCTGGGTAGTGGAGATTGCAAGCTTAGAGAAAGGGATGGGAGGAAGAAGGAGGTAGGTTTTATCCTGCATAAAACCTCTTTTATGCCTATGCCTGTTTAGTTTAGCAACTTGACAAGTAGAAAAACTCAATTTTGAATACTTGCCCATACTTGTCCAATCATACTCCACTTTATCTTAGAATGAATGATTGATAATGGGTTTCACTCCAGTAAGCAATGCTTGCTGGAAAACAAAATGAAGCTGTGGGAATCTACCACCCATTTTCCTTGACTTCACCCATAGTAAATTCACGCTAGTCTACTTTATTACTGTGGCAGAATAGGGCTGAGCAATAAGGGTAGGAAATGTTATGTTGCCCTACTTTTCTGCTATCTCAAGGACTAATGGATAGCATTTTAACACGGCCATCTGGCTCTGCCCAAAATGACATCAAAGATTAGTCCAAAGTTTTATCTCATCCTTTCCCCCTCTTCCTGGTTCCAAGTACATTCATATCCAAAGATACCTGCACATGAATCTTCTGTTTCCAAGCCAACCCTCTGAGAAAGAACAACAGATTTATTGGCTGCAGAGGTTATCAGCCATTCTTGATAACCCCAGTTACTTTAATATGCAATATGAGCAGTTCCCTTTTCACTTATAAAATATTCCAAGCCAGTTATATAATTTGCAGAAAATATAAACAATGTACTATGTAACCATTATTATTTTTTTTGTAAAAATAGCTGCTGTAGTAAGGACACAATTGATCAGATCTGATACCTGAATGATCTTGGCTTGTTTTCCTGTCCTCAGCCCTTGCTTCCTACTCTGTAACATTCCTTTTCAGCAAAGAGCCTTTCAGAGAATCTTTTGGGGTGAAGATCAGATCAAAACATTCTTCAAATAGATAAATAAAAGTGCACAATCCTGGGCATTCTAACTTGCTAGTAAGTGGACTATTATTCCTATAAATATACATAGGCTTGCATTGCAAAACATGAATGCTTTATTTTAAAATGAAAGAAGCTCAAATATAGAAGTATCCTTACATCATGTTTATGGACCAAATTTTACTAACAGTTTTCTAACCGGTTTTCAATAAAATGAAGTGTTTCTTCTACAGATAGTCCTCGACTTACAACAGTTCATTTACTGACCGTTCAAAGTTATAACGGTACTGAAAAAAGTGACTTATGACCATTTTTCACACTGATTACCGTTGCAGCATCCTCATGGTTACCTGATTTGCATTCAGATGCATGGCAACTGGTTCATATTTATGGGGTTTATGTGATCATCTTTTGTGATTTTCTGACAAGCAAAATCAATGGGGATTCGTTTAACGAATGTCTCACTTAACAACATAAATTCTGGGCTCAACTGTGGTCATACGTTTGAGGACTACCTGTACTGTTGGCCTCCTGCTGCCTCATCAGGGCAATGCAGACTTGGAAGAAACCCTGCAGATGAAAGAGAAACAGAATAATCAATTATCTACCACTCAGATCTATATATTGATGTGTGGTCCATCTGGTTGGTATCAAGTAAAGGTAGCTTTTTGCTGTTTGTGCTTTTCTTCTCCTTCATACAACAAGCACATTTACTGTGATTGATTTCCTTTCATATCATGTACATAAAGCTGATGTACTTTGCAATTTGGTTTTAGATGGATGGAACATGTTACATTTCATTATGTCCTTAAGTACTGTGCATGCGTTTGTGGAGTCAAATTCCACATTCAATAACTTAAACAAATATTTTTCATCTTTCTTTGTTGATGACTTGAAATTTAGCATACAGTTTCAATTTTTCTTTACTTTGGCTCACCAGAAAATAGTGGTCCTTGAAAATGCTAATAGCAGAAATAGAGCATGTGTTTAATTTGAAATATTGATTAAAGATGTCTTCTATGAACAGGGTTGTTGGTAAGCTATGACATCATAAACTTGAACCAGATGAAGTATTTACTCCTTCCTTTAAAATGATTTTTTTGGGGGTTTGATAGTAAGCTAAGTCTTGTGTGTGTCTAATTAGAGATTTAATCTCTCCTATAATGTGCATTTATTATACTTTCCAGATTTCTACAGGAATTTATATGAACTTTTAAGCCCATTATGTTCAAAACAATGTGTGTGTGTTTAGCATCCATTAATATTTCAAGAATGTTATTTAGCTATCAGACTGAAAATTAACGTTCTACTATGCAGATAGGGGTTGGTTTTTTGGTTTTCTTTGATTATATCCCTCACTCTCCATAATTCTGAGAAGAATAAGAAAAAGGGGCAAATTGTGTAAAATGAAATGAGTTCAGAGGACAAAATCAGAGACCTTTAAAACTTTAGAGCAGGGGTCTTCAAACGTGGCCCTTTTATGACTTGTGGACTTCAAATCCCAGAATTCCTTAGCTAGCCATGCTGGCTGAGGAATTCTGAGAGCTGAAGTCCACAAGTCATAAAAGGGCCAAGTCTGAAGACCCCTGCTTTAGAATGATTACATAAATGAGAAATAAAAGCACAAATTAATACGGGTTTCCCAGATGGCAATGAAGATGTAACATTTTTCATTTTAGAAACTCCACCTATGAATGTCCGTTGTTTTCCACAGAGAACAATGCTACATCCTCATTGCCATCTGGGAAACAGGTATTAATTTATGCAATGGTTTGGTCTGTGGGTTTATGGGTTAAACATTATGTAATAGTTTGGTCTGTGGGTATTTTGTAGAGATGAGAGCTGCATTTAGGGCTTGACTGTTGGTTGTGATGGAAGCTCTGTATTGAAGACCTAGATTATGCTGAAAGAAAACAGCAATGGGGCAAACTGAGAAAATAAAATGGATGCTAAAAATATGTTATAATAAGCAACAAAGAGGACCAGTAATGGAATTGACAATATTCTGGTAGCAGTACCTTTTGAGCAGCACAGAATATTATATTTAGCTGTGGTTTTTCAGTTGCACGAGCATTGAGCTGCTGTTGTAGAGACTAGAAATGTGTCCTGAATAGAGAACTGCCTGTTGTGTCTAAGATCAAGTGGGTCTACAAACAAGTTGGAAGAAGGAGTACCAGGACTATGGCAGACTTGAAATAGCACCAGTCTTTTAGAATGTTGTATCTGAGATTGGTCTTGTCCTGCTGTTGATACTTCCACCTTTGTGCTTCTAGACAGATTTTTGGATAGATTACATAGGGAAAGGAATAGTTTGAAGTTCTCTCAATTGGCTGGCAAGGAATTAGATATTCTGGGTGGAAGAGCTTTGAACCTGCATATTGGTCTGCAGATTTCCTTTCCTTATCTCATATGGAGGGTAAGAAAGAGGCCAGAGGTGGATATTGTTGGCATATTACTGATCAGATAGGAATATTGGAACATGGGGTAAATGAAACTTAATGTCAAATATCTGGAAGAGAACGTTCCAAAACTTGGAGGTAAATTCAGAGTTGCAATCCAAGAGCACAGGTGCATAAAAGGCCCTTATACATAAACAAGTGATTTAGAGGAAGCTGCACATTTCCTGATCTAATGGCTACTATAACTTTCTGAGCACTCAAATGCAGAATTTTATTTTATTTTATTTATTATGTCCAGTTTTATTGTCATGGAAGAGTTACAATAAATTTTCCCTTAAAGTAAGGGGAAGATATAAACAGGTGTTGTGAAAAAGCTCCCATCATTGAGAGTGAAAGGTGAAGAATCAGTCTGTGGTGCTCCCTGGAGATTGTCAATTTGGATCCTGGCATGGTCATCCTATTGCTGCACTCCAATGTGTCCTAACAGATCTACACGCTCCCTCCCAACTTTCTTGGGGTTTAATATTGACTGTAGTTTAATGGTAAGGAGTGTTGAGAATGGAAGGTTGTATTCAGATTGAGATGATAGTACATCTATCAGATAGTACATCTGGTAGCTTTTTCTGTGGGTTGTTCGTTATGCAAATACTATGGGATATATATGTTTTAAATTCACATTAAATAGGGATTTAAAGGGCAATATTGAGCTTAAATGGGCAAGCTTTAAATCTCTTTGTATGTGTGTGTTGACCTCTTGTCACCTTTCTGAAAGTTTAACAATTCAAATTCAGAACTTGCTTGTCAGTAAGATCAATAACTGCTGCTATTGGGCTAATAATATGTGAAGTTACTACACAGCTTATTTAAACTATAATTATAATCATAGCTTGGGTGAGCTTCATTAAATAAAATATTATGATCTGATTGGCTTATGTTTGAAAGTCATGTTAAGAATGGTTCATGAGCATTTGGGAAATAATTTTGGACACACCTAATGTGCTACATAATCAACACATCCACCCCCTGGGTATTTTTAGATCTAACAGCATAAATCTTATTTTTCCCTTTCCCCCTATTGCTACCATGCATAAAAGAAGCAGTTTATTGATTTTCTGGAAGGCTGTCATCCTTCAACTAACTAATGTGTTATTAGAATTGTGCTCAATTTTTTGAATGCATTGAATAAACTTTACATTGCATGACTGGCTGCAATCTAGGGAAGTCACGTTTAGTGACAGCAGAAATACCGTAAACCTCATAGTGACATTTTGTTGGCTATCATGAGAAATGCTTTTATAAAGAGGAGAATGCAAGAACTTCTTTGCTCATATCATTTTACTAATTTGATCTCCCTTGAAGGCTAATCTGTTTCCTTAAGCTATCTGCATGTTATAACCAGCCTTTTCCAGATAAATCTGAGCTCATTTTGGATAGAGTAACTGTAGCCAGAAGAGTGAATGCTGAAAAGAACCAATTTTGCCATATGCTAGAATGTTCTTAGTTCTATGAGCTTGCTTTGATATTTATTAGCCATTGAATGGATTCACATAATAAATCTCCGCTGTCATCTCTCATGCTCTTTGCTCCTCCTTTCATGCGATGGGGCATAATTTTCTTTAGCAGATGATTTGGTTCTGTGCCATTGTTCTTCCATAAAAATTAATGCTGGAGTTTTTATCAAGATGTGCAAGGATAAGCAGGTTCCTGCATTTACTCATTTCCTTGAGTTATTTACTTGGGGAATGAAAGAAGTCAGTTCATAGTGTGAGAGAAAATTGTTTGCAATTCACTGTGAAAGCTGTAATGCATGTTATACCACACTGATGCTCATTTTATTACAGAATTTCTTGCTAAACGGACTACCTTATGTTACACACACAGCAGTTGGCAATACTTTCTTATGTCGGGGCCTAGAAGCTACTTAGAATGTGAATGGGCGTGCACTAAGGAATTCCTCTAGTAAGAAAGACAATGTTGTGTAAACTAGATTGAGAACTTAAGAAAAAAAAAATCCCAAGAAAATTCCATAGTAAACCACTTCCATGCTGAGGTTAGAAAAATGCAGGTTGCATCCATGGAATAATCAGGAGTTGAGATGGATTCAGGATATCCTCTACTTATGTTAAATTATCTCTCAGAAGGACTACACATCTTCCCTTAAACCCTGACATTTTAAGCACTCAGTTTTCTCCCTGAGCAGTGTGCAGATTGGGTAGGGATTGGTGCACAGGGAAAATTAGAAGTGTGAATGTCTTGTGCATTAGCTCACTGGCTGAAGAAGAGTAGCTGTTCCAAATTGCCACCATCAAATATCTCTGGTTTCTGTTTTGCAAATGCCATCCTGATCAGCTACAGAAAATTCTGGTAGAACTTGGGACAAGCAACACCCTTCCCTAAAAGGCCCCTGGGGTTGTGGGAGTGAACTGGCATTTAATGATCCAACCACTTTGGAACAGGAAAGGGAATTCCTTGAGGTCCTGAATCACTGATCTCTACAGTCAAGTTGCAAGACTCAATGAGAGAAAATAGAAGAGAGTAATTATTAGCTCTGGGTTGAACATGATGGCAATAGCATGGAAAGGGGGGGGGGCTTTGACTAATGTTTTCCATAATTAGGAGTTTCTTTGAGTACTGTTTTTAGTAGATTAGGTTGTTTTTGAAGTAACAAAGAATGCTGTGAATGAAGAATGTGCAGCCTGATAAGAACTGGTTCAAACCATCCCCAAGGACACTGACTTGACATTTTGTGCTCTGAAAATTCATTATAATGTGAAAAACATGCCTCCTAAATATTTAGATGAGCATTAACAAGATGATACTAAGAAATTAGGGGATGTTAGCTATTAGGTGCTCTAATATATTTGAACTGTATATAAAGTAATTCTCAACTTTTTAAACTGCTCCTCTTTTGGCTGAGTAGCCAGTGAGGAATCCTCTCTACTTATGTACATGAGTAAAAAGTAATTTTAATCTACCTTTCCAACTCAAAGTCTGGGCAGAGGTATACTGGGGTAAATAGACCACTTGCATTTCTGGCTAACAGGTGAAAGAGGCTTGATGTTATCCTTAGCCTCAGGGTAAAATGATTCTTACTTTGGCAAATGATAGTTGCCTCATAGCGAGATGGGCAGGAAAAAATAAATAATATTTCCACACAAATTTCACCTCAGATTTCTATGGCATTATAACATAAAAGCTCTGGCTCTGCTTTAGTCCAGCATCCCTGGTCTTTATTTCTGGTCTAAGTTCCTCCTCATTGAGCAAAAGTATATTTCTTTTCCCAGCTTCACCATGGACTACTTTAATTGCTATGTAGAATCTATTTCTATGAGTTGAAAAGTGTGCAGGTAGTTCTCAACGTACAACAGTTCATTTAGTGACTGGTCAAAGTTATGGCATTAAAAAAGTGACTTATGACCATCTTTCACAGTTACAACCATTGCAGCATCCCCATAGTCATGTGATCAAAATTCAGACACTTGGAAACTGACTCCTATTTATGATGGTTGCAGTGTCCTGGGGTCAAGTGATCACCTCTTCTGACAAACAAAGTCAATGGGGAAGCCAGATTCACTTAACAGCTGTGTTACTAACTTAATAATTGCAGTGATTCACTTAACAACAGTGGCAAGAAAGATCGTAAAGTGGGGCAAAACTCACTTAACAAATGTCTCATTTAACAATATAAATTTTGGGCTCAATTGAGTTTGTAAGTTGAGGACTACCTGTATTAAGGAAGAAGGACTGGGTGTAATTAGCACGAACAACTTTCTGTTCTGTTTTGAGTTGCCCAAAAGTCACCTTTCCCGCAGAACCATTGTAAGAAGAAATGATTGACCTACACAGAGTGACATTTGGACTGTTGTTCCAAGTACCATAGTAACTGAGGCCATATGATCATATGACAACAATTGGCAAACTGGAAGTGTGATGACAAGGAGTGGTTTTAGAGAAACATGCTTATGGTACTGCTAACACTTTTAAATCTGCAGAAAGTGTTGGAAAAGAGTACTAGGCTATTCTTCCAGGACAATGTTATAAAGTCAAAGCTATCTTTAGACAGTAATTTCTGGACAAATCAACATTGAATTATGGTTTTCTTGTCAATTTGTATGCTTGGTATTCTCCTATAATTCATTATGTGTCTGGGCTTGCTTGTTTGAAGCTGAACAAGGACTTATTTTAAAAGGCTTTACCTATACTGTGACCTCATCAGTCACAAAAATTGACAAGCCTGAAACAAGTCAACTTGTCTGGTGCTTAATACTTTAGGGGGCTAAATGAAAGAACTCTACCCATTTAATGATTTATTGGATGAAAGCAAGACTGTTAATGCTCATGCAAGTTGGAAGTGATGGATAGTTATGCCTAGAAACATGATGTATGAAGCATTCTCACAGCAATATGCGCCTGCCTTGTTTATATTTGGGTTAGGTTTATAAATGCACATGCTGGTAGAGATTGGGTAGGAATAAATAAGCATCTTCTCCCTTTTTTCCTTCTTCTCTTCATTCAAATATGTTGTTATAAACCCTAGTATTTTTTTTGTAGATGATCACCAAGTGAGATTTGCAACAAGTGGTTTTGTGAATCTGATCCTCCCCCCTTAATAGATTTCCTGGTTTGTCTTCTTACCACACATTGGAAGCCAGGTATCAGTGTGTCCTTTGCTAATGTTTTACAATCAGGGGTCTCAAAACAAAGTATTTTCTAATTAAAACAAGGCTAACAAGTAGATGGCAGTCTAGAAAATAATAATCTTAGATACTAGTTCTTCAAATCTATACTACCATGTTTCAGTGGCATGAATGAATATACTTGATGGGTCTCACCATGGGACTATTGGCCTGGAGGTGACCATAGTTATCATGCTATAAACTTTCAGGCAGATGTGCAACATTTCCTAAGTCAAAATTTTCATTTGGCCTTGAGTTGCATATCACTGGTCTAATTTCACAAAAATGTATGCAAGAAGTAAATTGACATATTAGTTTATTAAACACAGCTCACTGACATCTTTTGGATGTTCAAAACTTGGTTTACATTTTGTTAGACATATTTAGAAGAACAGAGACTCAAGATGCTCACATAATGAAAGCAGATTCATGATGCAAGTTCAGTCCTCTTTCGTACATTATTGTGATGTGTACACATGTGCAAAAGGAACAGAAACTCTGTCATTTTGATAAATGTGCTGGATCTATCCATGCCTCTGGGGTGTATAAATAGAAGTCTTCCTCATGCAAAGAGAGAAAAAGAATGTCAGGGAAAAGAGACTTGTATCTTCCAAACCTGATTTTGCACTCAATAGGGAGATCTAGAGAAGGTTACACTGGTTTGTTTTTTCTGTGTGTGTGTAGACTGAAGCAGTACACTTAAATTTGAAGTGGTATGCTAGTCATCACATTCCCAGGTATTAAGTGGTGGATCTCAAAAGCTAAGTAAGATCAGTTCTTGTTATTACATGGATTAAAAAATCAGCAAAATGTACCTGCATTCTTCTGAAATCTGGGAATTTAATAATTATTTTTTTTTTTAAATTTTTTTTTTATTTTTCACCATACACCATACACCAAAACTACATAAACATAACTCTTTTCTTCTAACAGAACAGTGCTTTACATTTTAAATGTTCTTTACATCTTATTTACATTTTATATACATCAATAATTATATCTTTTTCTTTCTCTGTTCTAGCCAATTATAACATTTATTCCAAATTTCA